>NC_084612.1:41505616-41805616 GCF_033978795.1 Nerophis ophidion
CCAATATTTTGGTACCAAAATGTATTCCGATACTTTTCGGCACTTTTTGTAAATAAAGTGGACCACAAAAAACTTATTAGAGGCGATATAGTCCTGAATATGATTAATTAGTATCATGTTACTCTACTAATACCGGTATACCATACAACCCAAATCTAAATATAAATGATATATCCATCCATCCATTTTCTACCGCTTATTCCCTTTTGGGTCTCGGGGGGCCTTGGTGCCTATCTCACCTACAATCGGGCGGAAGGGGGTGTACACCCTGAACAAGTCGCCACTTCATCGCAGGGCCAACACAGATAGACAGACAACATTCACACTCACATTCACACACTAGATCCAATTTAGTGTTGCCAATCAACCTATCCCCAGGTGCATGTCTTTGGAGGTGGGAGGAAGCCGGAGTACCCGGAGGGAACCCACGCAGTCACGGGGAGGACATGCAAACTCCACACAGAAAGATCCCGAGCCTGGGATTGAACCCAGGACTACTCAGGACCTTTGTATTGTGAGGCAGACACACTAACCCCTCTTCCATCGTGCTGCACATAAATGGTATATATTAACCTAAATATTAAATCTTGAATCTAAACCTAAGTGTGAAATCTAAATCTAAATGTGGGAGCTAAATCTCTCACCAAGTGTAAAGATGAATATTTATGGAGTTTAAATATTTCACCAATCTGAGGGCCATAAGCCGCAAAGCTGCACCCACATCTCTGCTTGTCAGTGCACAAAACTCCTATATATTTGTTCCTACAGAAGAAGGAAACAAGACAGAAGCTGAATGAGAAATTTTTGCCAAAATGTTATCTGCAAATGTGTAAGTGTGCATAGTATTTTGTATAAAGACAAGACACTTACACACCTGATCGCGTCAATTCAGCATTTGACAAAGAATGGAATGGAATGGATGCTGTAGGCACCAGTTGATGAGCTCGCTTTGGATCTGTTCTTCGGACTATGTCTTAATTGTGAGCTAATTGGTAATAACTAGAGGTGGGCAAATTAATGCGTTAATTACGAGTTAACTCATCAATCTATTAACGCCGACAATTATTTTATTGCACATTTGCGTATGTTGTTTACATGCTTTTATTTTGTTAACGCTTTTTCTTAGCAAGATGGCGACGCCCGGACGGGCTTCGGCGTCGCGGGGCTCTTGGTAAAGATGGAACATTTGGCAAAAATACCGGACAATTCTGCAAATTTCATGGCTGGCTTACAGCGTGGTCACTCCGGGATCACTTACGACCGCCAGACAATTCTGAATGTGGATAGATCGGGCCGTTTTGGACTGAATGACGCGTGCTTGCTAGACCGGCTAGCTAGCATGGGAATACTTTGCCGGCTACATCCAGCGGCCTGTGAAGCAGCGGAGTATTTGTGTTGTCTGTCTATTTATGAATAATGCAGACGAGGCGTGTTGGCTGGGTTCTTAACGTTTACTTTCAGAGCGTGCATATCACAACATACAAGATGCCGTCATGGCGACACAACCTATACCGGGCTACCGCGCATGCTCGTCACTCCTGTTGCATGCTGGGTAGGGTAATTCTTTTTTTCCCTGGCTCATAACATCACAATACAGTACCATGTATATGATGCGTTCAGTTTATCAAAGCACCAAGCAAACAATCGGAAAATTCCCATCATATCAATACCTAGATATGGTCATGATTGTTTTAAGTGCACTACGCAGAATAAACACAACATTATTAATATTGCTACAACGGATAATTTGATCAAAAATTCCCTAAAACAGCCCACTACCTATAATATAGGTTTTTTAAACATAAGATCCCTGATAAAAAAAATGTTTCTGCTGTTACCTCAGAAATTTCCTGTTCAGATGTTGTGATTGTGGCTCAGAGATTTGTATGTAGATTATATTTATTTTCCATAACAAACAGGATAACTTAAATACTCTGGCAGTGGAAATAAGCTTAAATGTTTGTATTTACATTTTCTGAGTTGATTTTCATAAAATATGCTATTTAACTGCTACTGTTTAACAAGGACTGATTTAAATTGTGTTTGCACAACAAATGTTTTGACGCTTTTGTTCATGTGGGAGAATATTCCAATAAAGGTGCACTACACACTACTTATAATTCATTATTGGGCTTTGCGTATACAATGCAGTTAATCGAGATTAATCGGAGAAATAGTGCGATTAACTTCGATTAAAATTTTTAATCGTTGCCCAGCCCGAGTAATAACATCATAGTGAGTGTGAATTAAAGTAATCTTTCCTTCATCTACCCTTTTTTTAAATCAGGCTTCTCAACAAGCCAAGGCACACTCAGACAGTAGTGCTGTGTTGTGTAAAGGATTTCAATATTTTTAATGTTGACTACACATATTTATAGCATACACATCCTACATCATATTTCTGTATGTTATGAAGTTATTATAGTTAATCATTACGTATTACTGTAAATGGTTACTTCAAAAGTAACACATAGAAGGAAACACAGTTGAGCCCTGACCAGAGGGTGAGAGGTATTTGCGAGCAACAATAATCATTGAGATAAGCCAGCAAAGGAGCAGTTACCATTGAAACCGGAATCAGATGACAATCCAACCCCATTTGAAAAAGACTGTCAGTCCTTGGGAAAAAGAAGACAGACATTTTGCAAGGAGCCAGAGGATGCAGTATGTCTACCTTTCCCTACTTGTGGCCATGAGGGAATTGTATTTATTTGCTCCAAACAATCATGCTGTAAAATAAATCTAAAATGGTTAATCTGAAAACAACTTAGTGAGCTCTATTAGAGAATAAACGAACATGCGAAGGAGTAAAATTTCTCCTGCCTTCATGTGCTGCGAGGAGCAGGAATATAGATGGAAAAGCAACATATTAAAAGGCGCGTATTTGCATGCGCTGGATCCGAAAGTCTGCCCAAATGATGACTTTACACTCACTATGATCATGTTATTACCATTTAACTCATAATTAAGAAATATTCTTAAAAACAGATTCAAAGCAAACATTTCATCTGGCTGCTGCATCAACTTACATGTCATTGTTTACAACAAAGTAATGTTCATATGTGACACAATCATGAAGTAACATTATGAAAGTCACATACAAACAGAAATAGATGTATTCATGGACACTGCTCAGGTGAATCCACTCCGTTCATTGTCAAATGCAGAGATGAAGCGACCAAGTGTTCTAGCGTCCTTGTTTTTAAACATCTTTATGCAACACTACATGCACACTCACTCGTTCGGAGCTTGCATTTTTCTTTTTAATGCAATTCGATTGGCATAATTTGCTATAAATCATCTTTCATAGTTCTTTCTTCTGTGCTGAGAAAGGTGTAGGAGTGTTGTGCACGGATTGATGGAATGTTGAATTCATATTTAAGATTTACACTCAAATTTAGGTTTAGATTGAACATTTAGTGCTCACGTTTAGTTTCAGGATTTAGATTTATCACTTAGGTTTGGATTTAACATTTAGATTTAGATTCACTATACAGTTTAGCATTTCAATTTAGATTTACCATTTAGGGTTAGATTTAACATTTAGTTTTGGATTTAACATTTAACTGTCACATTTAGTTTTAGGTTTAAATTTAAGATTTAGTGTTAACATTTAGTTTTGAATACAACATTTATATTACAATATTTAAATTCAACATTTACGTTTATATTTAACTTTTACATTTAACATATGGGTTTAGTTCTAACATGTACATATAACATTTAATGTCATCATTTAATTTAAACTTAAATGTGATGAAAATTAGCAAAAGGTAGGAAAAGTAAGTTAAATTTGAGAATAGTGAACTAAATTTGAGAAATATATCTGCTCGGAACGTGTGACTGATCTTTAACATTCGGCACCTCAGAGGGAACATGTTTGAATTGAAAGTGATTATTGAGAGAGCATTTGCTCATGTTGTATGTGGTGTGCATATTACTGCAACACTTTCTTGTTTGAACTCACAACCCTCATGAATACTGACAGGTGAAATGAAATTACTGTTGTGTGAATCCAAGGTGACACATGCTTGTGTATATGCACCCAAAAGCACACTGAAAGAGAAAACACAAGGTGCGCCTGTCATTCACCCTTACTGTGGCAAAAGACAAACAAAAGCTACAATGGTATGTGTGAAAGACTCCTCTTGAGCCGGCCTAAATGTAGGTGCAGGACCCCAGTTGTCAGGGGATAACCACTTTTTATTTTCTGCTCTTTCGTGCAAATGTCCTTTTTGGCCCGTGCTCCGTCTCGCTCCCCTGTGCCGTCACCCCCCTCTCATGGTCTCCGACACTGCTGATAAAGAGACCTGTCATTGCTTCACAGCCAGCTCCTGCACACGCCCTGCCCACAGGGGACACGTGACCACGCCCTTTCCACATGCCTCCACCGCCAGAGGGGCAAGAGAGGAAGTCGGCAGCAGCCATCTGCGTACCCGGCCGGTGGACCACCCGCAAGTTGTAGGGTTGCAACGCAAGGTACCACCGGGTGATCCGTGCGTTGGCATCCTTCATGCGGTGGAGCCACTAAAGCGGTTCGTGATCCGAGCAAAGACTGAAGGCGCTCCCCAAAAAGTAGGACCGGAGGGCCCCGACCGCCCACCTGATGGCGAGGCACTCCCTCTCCACCGTACTGTACCTAGCCTCCCGGTCCGAGAGTTTTCGGCTGATGTACAGGATGGGGCGGTCGACGCCCACCACCCGCTGGGACAGCACCTCCCCCAGTCCCCGCCCTGAAGCGTCCGCCTGCAGACAAAAAGGGATGGTGAAGTCAGGCATGCGCAGTAATGGCTCCTCGCAGAGTGCTGATTTTACCTGTTCAAACACCCGCTGGCACTGCTTCGTCCACTGGACCAGTTCTGGCGCACCCTTTCAGGTGAGGTCAGTCAGTGGGCTGGTCAGGTCAGCGAACCCGGGAATAAATCTTCGGCAGTACCCTGCCATACTCAAACACCGCCTCACCTCCTTTTTGTCTTGGGGGGTGGACAGGCCGCAATCGCCACCCTTTTGTTGACTTGCGGTCGCACCTGATCCCCCCCAAGTGGTACCACAGATACTATACCTTCCTTTCGGCCAACCGCGCA
This sequence comes from Nerophis ophidion, assembly GCF_033978795.1. Classification (NCBI taxonomy): domain Eukaryota; kingdom Metazoa; phylum Chordata; class Actinopteri; order Syngnathiformes; family Syngnathidae; genus Nerophis; species Nerophis ophidion. Next base: position 41,510,701 of record NC_084612.1, read on the forward strand.
CTTCGCCGGGTTGGCGGTGAGCCCCGCCCGCCTCAAGGACTCGAGCACCGCCCCCACCCGCCGCAGGTGATCTTTCCAGCTGCTACTCTGGATGATGTTATCATCCAGAGTAGCAAGATGATGTTACTCTGGATGATGTAATCATCCAGAGTAACATCATCCAGGTAGGATGTTATCATCCTACTTGGATGATAACATCATCCAGGTAGGCAGCCGCGTATGCAGCGTGGGGTCGCAGCACCCGGTCTATGAAGCGCTGGAACGTGGCAGGCGCACTGAACAAACTAAACGAGAGTGTCACGAACTGGTATAAACCTTCCGGAGTGGAGAAGGCCGTTTTTCCCGGTACTCTGGTGATAAGGGAATCTGCCAGTAGCCCCTGGTTAAATCCAGTGTTGTAAAAAAACAAGCAGTGACTAGCTGATCCAGGAGCTCGTCGACCCGAGGCATTGGGTACACGTCGAAACGTGACACCTCATTCACCTTGCGGTATTCCGCACAGAAGCCCACAGACCCATTTTTCGTCCCTACTAGAACAATGGGGCTGCACCACGCACTGTGGGATTCTTCTATTGCGCCCAACTCCAGCATGGTTTTTAATTCTTCCCGAACTAGTTTGCGTTTGTGCTCAGGGAGCCTCAATGGCTGAGACCGCACCGTAATCCCGGGGCTGGTCTCAATATGATGTCGGATGAGATCTGTGCGCCCGGGCCGCAAGGAGAACACATCCGAGGAGCGCCACTGTAACTCAGCAACCTCCGCTCTCGTGCCAATGTGAGGTGGTCATCACAGTGAAGAATAGGGGGAAGAGGCAGAGCGCGGGACCTCTGGCCCCAACTCCTCCTCCTCTCTCACTACCGTCACCATAGAGACAGGCACATCCTCCTTCCATGATTTCAGTAGGTTTAAATGGAAAATTTGTGTGCCTCCACCCCGGTCCGAGCGCCGAACCTCGTAGTCCACATCATTCACCTGCCGTGTGACCTCAAAAGGTCATTGCCACTTTGCTAGTAATTTTAAGCTGGAATTTGGGAGTAGTACAAGTACACTTTTTCTCCCGGTGAAAATGTTCTAAGCTGGGTCCCCCTGTTATACGTGCGCTGCTGCCGTTGCTGGGTGCGGAGCAAATTTTATTGTGACAAGTCCCCCACCTTGTGGAGTTTTGCTCGCATGTTCATAACATATTGTATTTAATTTTTAGTGCGGCTTGAACCCTCCTCCCAGCTCTCTTTAATTAGGTCCAGTACTTGTTTAACCGCTCCACCAGCCTGTCTGTTTGTGGATGGTACACACTGGTGCGGATCGCTTTAATTCCCAGTACCCCATACAGTTCCTTTAACAGGCGGGACATAAAGGACGTGCCTTGGTCTGTCAGAATCTCTTTCGGGATTCCAACTCAGGAGATGACCTGAAACAGAGCTTGTGCTACACTCTTTGCAGAGATGGAGCGCAGAGGCACTGCTTCGGGATAGCGTGTTGCGTAATCCACCAGGACTAACACAAAGCGATATCCCTGTGTGCTCGGGTGAAATGGTCCGATGAGGTCCATCCCAATTCTGTCGAATGGGACCTCCATGAGTGGTAATGGCCGCAACGGGGCCTTTGGGATGGCCGCCGGATTAACCAGCTGGCAGTCCGGGCAGGCAGCACACCTTCGGCGTACGTCTGCCCGGATGCCTGGCGAATAGAAACGGACCATGACCAGATTGAGTGTTTTATCGTACCCCATGTGGCCAGCTAGGGGATTGCAATGCCCCGTCTGGAAAACCATTTCCCGGCGGGGTTTTGGCACCAACAACTGGGTGAAATCCTCGCCAGTTTGACTGTCACGGCTCACTCTGTACAACCTATCTCTAATAATTGCAAAGTGGGGTAATACCCGCGTTTTCTCCGGGCGCACCAGCTGACCGTCGATGTAATCCACCTACTCCCAGGCCGCACGCAAAGTTTCATCATGGGACTGCTCAAGGGGAAAATCCTCCGTGGGTTGCCAACGGGGGACCGGGGGGGCTTCCCGCACAGCCCCTGTCGGTTCCCACTCGGCAATGCCGGATGAACCCGCGTCGCCACCGAGGACTACGCGGATACTCCCCTGTCCTACCATCCGTGATCGCATCCCCACACATTGCTTCACTAGATGGCTAAATCCCGGCCAATTTGTCCCTAAAATTATGGGGTGCGTAAGGTGCTTGCTTACGGCAATCCTCACAATTTGCTTTTGTCCCTCATACCAAATCTCTACTGGCACAATAGGATACGTGTGCACATCCCCATGTATATACCATATACGCCCCTGTGTCGCATCCCTCAACGCCCCGGGTCGAATCAGGTTCTGGTGGATCATGGTTTGTCTGCAACCCGAATCCACCATGGCCCGATATGTACTCCCTTGTACCCTTACCAGGACACAATACGTCTCCCCTGGATCGGGGGAGGGTGCTACAGGGCCGGCAATCCACATCACCTGGCCCACCTCCTTTCGGGAGCACTCCCGCCTCACGTGACCAGGTTACCCGCACCTCCAACACACCTGCCCTGGTGTCCGAGTAGCCGTCTGTGGGGGAAGCCCCCTGTCAGCAGAGCCGGTACTCTGGAAAGAAGCAGTAGAATCACAAATATAACCCCGGAACCCCGCAGTGATGGTACTGGTGGTGGGATCGTCTGTCGCCTGATGGGCGTGACTGGTGCAGGAACCTGCTCGTGGCTCGGGGTGGCCTCCGATGGCGCCGCTCCCTCGAGTGGTGTGTGCCGCCTTCGCGGGGCCAGAGTGGGTCTCTCTGTTGGCCTTGGGGTCGCCTCTTCTCTCCGCGCCTCCCGGTGTACCGCCAGGTGGTCCTCTGCCAGATCTACTGCCTCCGACAGGTCCTGTGGCCGGTGGTACCTCACCCACGCCGAGGTATGTTTAGGGATTAACTCCAGGAACTGTTCGAGGAGGATGAGCTCGAACATGGGATTGTCCGTCTCTCTCGTTTTGAACATCCTGGTGGCCGCATCTCGGAGCTGCTGCCCGAGAGCGAATGGCCGGTCCTCCGGTCCCAACTTCAGTGCCCGAAACCGGCGCCGGTGGTCTTCCGCGGTCCTGCCGATCCGTTACAGTATCGCTCTTTTTAGGTGCTAGAATTGGACCGGGACGGCCGCCGGCAGGCCTAGCACCATCCGCTGCGCCTCCCTCGCCAGGTGCGGCAGCAACTTCACCCCCCACTCGCCTTGAGGCCAGCCGCACGCTGTTACTGTGGCCTCGAAGATGTCCAAATAGGCCTCCCTCATGCGCTGCATGGAGGCAGCTGCTCCGGCGATTGGTGACCCCTCTGCTCTGTCCATCAGCGTCTGCAGGACTTGGGTCTGTAGCTGGCTCGCTGCTGATACCTCTGCCAACACTCTTCCGAGTGCCTACAGGGGAGTTGGAGCTGACATTTTCTTTTTTGGTTCTCTGGTTGGGTGCCACTTGTGAAAGTCTCCTCTTAAACCGGTCTTTATGAAGGTGCAGGACCCCAGTTGTCAGGTGATAAACACTTTTTATTTTCTGATCTTTTGTGCAAATGTCCTTTTTTGCTCGTGCGCCGTCTCACTCCCCTCTGCCGTCACCCCCCTCTCAGGGTGTCCGACACTGCTGATAAAGAGACAGGTGATTAGATAACTCGTTCCAGCTGAGAAATATCCTCACCTGTCATTGCTTCACAGCCGGCTCCTGCACACGCCCTGCCCACAGGGGACACGTGACCACGCCCCTTCCCCAGTATGTTTTATTGGGGATCACATACAAAATATTGTGCTTGGGCACCCAGCTGGGAATCTGCGAGGGTGTTGCGAGATTGTCAATAATTAATAACATAATAAAAAACAAGGTTTAACAGGTTAGAGGGGAACATTATCATCAGACCTTAGTGATGGGATCGGCAGTTCTTTTGACTGTACTGAATCACTAGAATCAGTTCCTTAAATTGAGTCGTTCAAAAAAATCGTTCACCGAATTCCCCCCCCCCCAAAAAAATAGGAGGGGGGCGGGGGGGTCGGCGTGCGCAGTACAGTACAGTGCAGAAATTCACGGGAGAAGCTGCAAATAGGGTGAACGCGAGTCCCTGCACAGCTCTGTGCATGCAGTACACCAGGCAGTGAGTGTCGAACACAGCGCCACAGTCAGCACAGTTCAGTACGTGAACCTGAATCACTTCTGCAGCAGCAGTTCTGTGTGCAGGTCAGCGAATCATGAGTCAGCTTACCCAGCGGCAGATCTCGGTGTGAGTCAGTTCGCGAACGACACAAGCCCTCAGCATCCAATGAACGCGCACAGTGACTGAACGAGAGCCTCGATGTGACATCCTCCTCCGCGACACAGTCTGTTCTCTGTGTCAGTAGGTTTGCGAGTCCTGATTCTGAATGAGTGAGTGAGTGCAGCGCGAACCTGAATCACGTCCTCAGCGACCACCAGTCAGTTCTTGTAGGTTCGTGAAGTGAAACTGAATCGCTCAGCTACAGTTCTGTGGGCCAAAGGGCGAGAGACGTGAATCGCTCTCTGCCCTGACAGACTCCCCTTTACGTTCACAAACAGACATTGCAGCTGTAGTAGAGATGTTGTTACTTTTAAAAACACTGTGTGTGTATGTTTCCGGCCCGTCCAAAAAACAAAGTGTGACTAAATGTCTTGGTTGTTAAATATGTTTTATTGCACTGAAATGAAAATAATAAATAAATAAAAGTTGGAAATAAAAAAAATAGTAAAAGCCTACTAAAATGCTTGCAATCAACAGTTAAATAAATAGGCCTCGTTTGTTTAGTGCAAAAACAAATATTAAATTAAGAACCCCTTAACAAATGCCAACATAAAAACTAAATGTTCTGTAGCAAAGAAAATGTAAACTTAAATATGCAAACAAAAAAGCAAATAAATACCTTCAAAATAAAACAAAGAAATTAAAGGCCAGAAATGCCAACATAAAAACGAAATGTTCTGTAGCCTAGATTTAAAAATATAACAAAGAAAATATAAACTTAAATGTGCGAACAAAACGAAAATAAATAGGCTACCTTAAATAAAACAAAACAAATATTAAACCAAGTGCCAGAAATGCCAACAATAAAACTAAAATTTCTGTAACTAACATTTAAAAATATAAAAATGGAAATATCAACTTAAGTTAGCTTGGAGAATGAATGGAGAACGGATGCCAATGGCATGAAACATATCACCGCGACGGGAGGAGAATCACTCGCGGCATTGGGGCAAGCAGAGCAGAGAGCGAGAGCGTTGTCATTTACTGAGTGATTCATGTCGTTAATCCGCGGTGAACGAATAGTTCGCCCAGTCCCTCCCCCCACACCCATGATGAGTAGCTGGCTGTGTCGTCCGCCGACGTCGAGGGTTCAGTGAGTCACAATATGCGCCAGTTCCACTCATACCGGCATGGTCGCAGCAGAGCTCAACTGAACTGAGAATGGAACGAATCAGTTCATGAAGTGATTCGGTTCAGTATGTTCATGCAAAAGATTTGTTTGTTCGAACAAATCGGTCGCAAATGACACAACACTACCAGACCTATGTAAGCGTCAATATATACCTTGATGTTGCAGAAAAAAGACCATATGTTTTTTCTAACCGATTTCCAAACTCTAAAAGGGTGAATTTGGCGATTCAAACGCATTTCAATTGATAGCCTGTCGGAGCGATGACCTTTCACCCGTGACATCACAACATGAAGCAATCCGCCATTTTCTCAATCTTATTACACACACCAAGTCAAATCAGCTCTGTTATTTTTCCGATACCCACACAAGAATGTGTGGCTATTCTGTAACACTCAGAGCAGATGCATTTCCAACGATAAAGTCAACGAAATCTGCAATATTGGAAAATAGACCACCACTAGGGTGTCATGGCATAGTGGGTAGAGCGGCCCTGCTAGAAACCTGAGGGTTGCAGGTTCACTTTTCACCTATTGACATCCAAATCGCTGCCGTTGTGTCCTTGGGCAGGACACTTCACCCTTGCCCCCGGTGCCGCTCACACTGGTGAATGAATGATGAATGAATGATTGGTGGTGGTCGGAGGGGCCGTAGGCGCAAACTGGCAGCCACGCTTCCGTCAGTCTACCCCAGGGCAGCTGTGGCTACAGATGTAGCTTACCACCACCAGGTGTGAATGAATGATGGGTTCCAACTTCTCTGTGAGCGCTTTGAGTATCTAACAATAGAAAAGCGCGATATAAATCCAATCCATCATCATCATCATCACTGAATCTGCCCGACTGCGAGCTATTCATGGACGACGGCAGTCTGTTCCGGCAGACTAGCGAGGTATGGCGTAGTGGGTAGAGCGGCCGTGCCAGAAACCTGAGGGTTGCAGGTTCGCTTCCCACCTATTAACATCCAAAATTGCTGCCGTTGTGTCCTTGAGCAGGACACTTCACCCTTGCCCCCGGTGCCGCTCACACCGGTGAATGAATGATGAGTGAGTCTACCCCAGGGCAGCTGTGGCTACAGATGTAGCTTACCACCACCAGGTGTGAATGAATGATGGGTTCCCACTGCTCTGTGAGCGCTTTGAGTATCTAACAATAGGAAAGCGCGATATAAATCTAATCCATTATTATTATTATTATTAACCCCCCTGGATGTCTTGGCTAGGACCTGATTTATGCCCTTTTTTTTCTGTCTCATTTTGTCCACCAAACTTATAAGGTTGTGCATGAATGCACAAAGGTGACTTTTGTTGATGTTATTGACTTATGAGGAGTGTGCTAATCAGATGCTAACATGCTATTTAGGCTAGCTGTATGTACATATTGCATCATTATGCCTCATTTGTAGCTATATTTGCATTCAGCCTTTCCCTCCACCCACATTTAATGCCAAACAAACATACCAGTCGAGGGTTAGAAGGCGATCGCCAAATTCGTCCTCGCTTCCTCCCGTGCCGCTGTCTGTCCTGATATGGCTCAATAGCTTCAGTTTCTTCTTCAATTTCGTTTTGGTTACCCGCCTCCACACTCCAACCATCCGTTTCAATACATGCGTAATCTGTTGAATCGCTTACGGCGCTGAAATCCGAGTCTGAATCCGAGCTAATATCGCTATACCTTTCTGTGCTATCTGCCATGTTTGTTTCTGTGTGGTCACGCTGTGACGTCACAGGATAATGGACGGGTGGAGATAACATGATGGGTAAAATTCTGAGAAAAACTTCGAATAATAAAATAAGCCACTGGGAATGGATTTTTATTAGTTTTAACACTTCAGAAGATGTGATAATGTTTCCCTTTAAAAACATTCCGAAGCGCACTTTCACGCTGTCATTTTGTGCTTGTTTGATTGACTGCAGCATGTGTCATTCGTCCTGTGATTGCTTTTGCTCATCGAGAATCCTTCAGCTATTTCATAAAACGCAGTTAATTTCACATTTTAATTAAGGAGAAGTCTGTCAAAGGGGTTGAGACGGGATTTAATAAGAAATAATTGGAAAACTTTTTTTTTGGGAGATATGAGGCTAAATGGTAAGACTTTACTCTGCACAATAAATGTCATTAAATCATGTTACAGTACACGGTAAATACATAAAACTACAGTGGTAGCTTGGTTTTCAAACATCCCTGTTTCAGTGCAATTCGGTGTGAGGTCAAAATGTTCACAAAAAATATGCTTAAATTTTTATACACTCTTAATTTTAGTATGATTAAACACAAGACTGGAAAATAACCCACGATAGAGCCAAATAAAGTTGTCGCATACAGCAGGGGTTTTTAATCTTTTTGACCTCATGGCCTAACTTTTTCACTACAGAAGGGCCTTTGGCCCACTCAAATATTAACACTGAAATAGTCATCTTACTCTTGACTTTAATCATAGTCATTAATTTTATCCAACCTACTTACAGTTAACAACATTGTCAAAAGATATGAAACCATGTGTTAATCACAAAGACGATTATTTATTTACACATAAACCTAGGGCTTGGCTCAGGCTGATTATAAAAATAAGTACTAACCAAATATACTGCATTAAGAGACAGCTCTTAATAACTGGCAAAAAATACATGTACATACAATTATGCTATGCTTAAGTAAATTAACTAAAATAATGTTGTTTTTTCAACTAAACTGTCATTAAAGGCCTACTGAAATGAGATTTTCTTATTTAAACGGGAATAGCAGGTCCATTCTATGTGTCATACATGATCATTTCGCGATATTGCCATATTTTTGCTGAAAGGATTTAGTAGAGAAAATCGACGATAAAGTTCGCCACTTTTGGTACTTCCTGAAAAAGCCTCCCTTTACCGGAAGTCGCAGACGATGACGTCACATGTTGATGGCTCCTCATATATTCACATTGATTTTAATGGGAGTCTCTAACAAAAACAGTTATGCGGACCGAGAAAACGATAATTTCCCCATTAATTTGAGCGAGGATGAAAGATTTGTGTTTGAGGATATTGATAGCGACGGACTAGAAGAAAAAAAAAAAACGCGATAGCATTGGGACGTATTCCGATGTTTTTAACACATTTACTAGGATAATTTTGGGAAATCCCTTATCTTTCTATTGTGTTGCGAGTGTTTTAGTGAGTTTAATATTACCTGATAGTCGGAAGGGTGTTGACGTGCTGTGTCTCAGGGGAGTCGACGGCAGCTACGGACGGCACAAGCTCAGCTTTTATCCGGTAAGAACTGACCTTTTAACCAAAATTTTTTCACCGAAACTTGCTGGTTGACATTTGGTCTGGATTCATGTTCGCTTGACCTTGCTGTGATCCATAGTAAATTTTCACCTCCGGGAATTTTAAACAAGGAATCACCGTGTGTTTGTGTGGCTAAAGGCTAAAGCTTCCCAACACCATCTTTCTACTGTGACTTCTCAAATATTAATTGAACAAATTGAAAAAAATTCAGCAACACAGATCTCCAAAATACTGTGTAATTATGCCGTTAAAGCAGGCGACTTTTAGCTGTGTGTGCGTAGCGCTAACACTTCCTAAAACCTCGTAACGTCACACGTACACGTCATCACTACACAACGTTTTCAAGACGAAACTCCCGGGAAATTTAAAATTGTAATTTAGTAAACTAAAAAGGCTGTATTGGCATGTATTACAACGTTAATATTTCATCATTGATATATAACCTATCAGACTGCGTGGTGGGTAGTTGTCGGTTTCAGTAGGCCTTTAAGATTAAAGTTCAAATAAAAATGCGGCTTCACCACTTTAGTCTCAATTTTTTTCGTGCTTAACACACGTCTGTGACTTTAGCCCCAGACTTCTTCTGTTTGATATTTTCATTACTGCCACAAGTGGTGGAACAGTGTACTACAACTGAGTACAACTTCGGCACCACGAAACCACAGATGAGAAACAAACATGTTTTGGCGATCCTCTGGCATACAGTAATGGTCCAATAAAAGTCAGTGTTTCTAGACTGTCACTGAACGCACCACAGCTCCGTAAGTCAAACTAAAGGATCAATAGTAATAATGGCGGTTACCAGCCATCTACATTGGCTATCATCAGCATCAGGAGTTTCAATAGAGATAAAAGAGATGTTAAGTGTTGATTTATGCATTTCAGTCATCATTTATATTAATTTTGTATTGTTTGCTACAAGTAAAACTAAGATGATTATTTACAAGATGGCTTTTGTGTAAACCTTCTTGGGTATCTGTAACAAATTATTTGTGTTTTAGTTTTTCAACTGGCCCTTTGGAACGGATGACTAATGAAAACCGAGGTACTACTGTAAACAGGGACAAAGACTGCCACAAACACTGTTCGTATAAACAGTCCATAAATCCTTCGTAAATAAGCTGTTGAAATAATTCAAGGCTAGTTTTGCCAATTTCAAGTATTTTTAGTTTGAGAGATTTACTGGTAGAAATGTACTATAAGGTGGCTTGTGGACATTTTATAGAAGACCTACAGTTTAGTTTGTGTCTGTAAATGTGTTTTTACTGCTTGTAGGTGTAAGTTTGGGGCTGGTCATGCAATGACACAAGCCATGTATAATACATGTGCCCTACTCTGAGGCATTTAACACTTGCTTTCACTTGACTTACTCATCTTGCTTCTCACCATCAGTGGGGTTTAATTTCTCATAAAAACATATATTTATTTTCCTTCATACGCTATGAATTCACATATATAGGGAAACGATAAATCAGCCAATCACATTTAATATTTTTGAAGCATCATTGAAACTATCATTATTATAGACTGCTATGTGATATGGGTATGAATAAGTATATATAGGACACTAGCACAAAATAATATTTAAAATGTGATTCCTTTTTTTACTCCAACGGTAAGCTGAGTTGAACATACCATAATCAGAGGGATGTAATATTTAGGAGCTGTGAGAGGTAATTGGACCCACTTTTTGTCAAACCGTCAAAAACCCATCAATCAAAATGATTTATGACATCTAAGCCCCACCCCTTGGCTTCCAGTGTATTTGTCCCGTCTTCTGTCATCTATGATTTGATAAGACATGATTTATATTTACTATACCTTGCCTTCTGCCCGAATGCAGCTGAGATAGGCTCCAGCACTACCCGCGACCTCAAAAGGGACAAGCGGTAGGAAATGGATGGATGGATATTTAATTTAACAGGTCTTCGACAGGTATGTCTATGTCATCTCTATATATTTAATACATTTATTTAACAGGAAATGTCATTATCCTTAGAACTCTGAAAGAAATGTGCGAGGATGTTATGTTATGCATGTTATTGTGTGTCTGTGTGGGACCATCCAGGAAGGATAGAAAATGTCTTGTTCTACCATGATGGGTTTTATGAGGGGTCAGCCTTTTCCAGGCAAAAAGCTAAAGCCTTTACCCCCTGATGAAGCAAGTTGAAGATGTTGATGTGGAGGAAACAGACATCAATTTCTACTATTTGGAAAGACAATCTTTTTCCATGCATAACAGTTCAGAGTTGTAAAAAATTACTGTATTTTTCGGATTATAAGTCACACTTTTTTCATAGTTTGGTGCGACATATACTCCGGAGCGATTTAAGGGAAATTATTAACACATTACAGTAAAATATTAAATAATATTATTCATCTCATTCACAGAAGAGACAAAGAAAATGTCAGCAATCGTCAAACACACGTCAAACAATAAGAATTTGGCGGGGGAGGGTCATGGCAGAAGTGCATTGTGGGTCATGGAATGCTAACTGCTATATGCTATATGCTACTGCCGTAGCTATTAAAATGGATCATTTCATCGTTGGCGGTAACTTATAAAAACTGAGAAGGGCTGAACAAAAATTGGACCGAAAAGGAAAAAATGTACTGCAGATTAAAAGCTGGATGTAGTGAAATATGCAGCAGAAAACAACAAGAGGAAGCGGCGCATACCTTTGGAGTTGGCAGAGTTGTTTAGAAGCGACATCGAGGAAGAAGATTTCATGGGATTTATCAATTAGGAGTGACAGATTGTTTGGTAAAGGTATAGAATGTTCTATATGTTATAGTTATTTGAATGACTCTTACCATAATATGTTACGTTAACATACCAGGCACCTTCTCAGTTGGTTATTTATGCGTCATATAACGCAGTGGTCCACAACCATTGGTACCGGGCCGCAGAATATTTTTTTATATTTTATTAAATCAACATAAAAAAAGACAAGATACACTTACAATTAGTGCACCAACCCCAAAAAAACCTTCCTTTTTCATGAAAATTTTTTTTTTAAAATCCCCCCAACCCAACCCCCCCGCCGCGGCGCGAGACGAATTATCAAGTGTTGACCGGTCCGCAAAACGGTTGGTGACCACTGTTATAACTAAAGGTGTGGGAAAAAATCGATTCAAATACAAATCGAATCGAATACGTTGTACGATTCACATTTTTTTTTTAAATTGATGTTTTCTTTTTTTATCAATCCGACAAAACAATACACAGCAATACCATAACAATGAAATCCAATTCCAAAACCACACCTGACCCAGCAACACAGAACTACAATAAACAGAGCAATTGAGAGGAGACACAAACACGACACAGAACAAACCAAAAGTAGTGAAACAAAAATGAATATTATCAACAAAAGTATCAATATTAGTTATAATTTCAGCATAGCAGTGATTAAAAATCCCTCATTTACATTATCATTAGACATTTATAAAAAAAAAAAAAGAACAATAGTGTCACAGTGGCTTACACTTAAATGGTAAATGGGTTATACTTGTATAGTGCTTTTCTACCTTCAAGGTACTCAAAGCGCTTTGACACTACTTTCACATTCACCCATTCACACACACATTCACACACTGATGGCGGGAGCTGCCATGCAAGGCCCTAACCACAACCCATCTGGAGCAAGGGTGAAGTGTCTTGCTCAAGGACACGACGGACGTGACTTGGTTGGTAGAAGGTGGGGATCTAACCAGGAACTTTCAGGTTGCTGGCACGGCCACTCTACCAACGGCGCCACTTGCATTGTATCTCATAAGCTTGACAACACACTGTGTCCAATGTTTTCACAAAGATAAAATAAATCATATTTTTGGTTCATTTAATAGTTAAAACAAATTTACATTATTGCGATCAGTTGATAAAACATTGTCCTTTACAATTATAAAAGCTTTTTTTTTTTTAAATCTACTACTCTGCTAGCATGTCAGCAGACTGAGGTAGATCCTGCTGAAATCCTATGTATTGAATGATTACAGAATAGTTTAGAATCGAAAAAATATCGTTTTTGAATAGAAAAAAATCGATATACTATCGAATCCCGACCCCAAGAATCGATATGGAATCGAATCGTGGGACACCCAAAGATTCGCAGCCCTAGATATAACGTACAATTACTCAGCCTGTTGTTCACTATTCTTTATTTATTTTAAATTGCCTTTAAATTGCCCCCAAAAATGTGACTTATACTCCAGTGCGAGGTATATTTGTTTATTTTTTTCTTTATTATGCATTCTCGGACAGTGCAACGTATACTCCGGAGCGACTTATAATCCGAAAAATACGGTAATTAGGAAGAGGTGTCCTGTTTATTTATAATAAAAGTCATCGTAGCGTGTGTTTGTAAAGATGGTTGCTGTTGAAAGACATAACAATCTCGGTGCATATAGCCATACACATGTGTCTGCGGATGTTATCAACGGCGTCTGAGCGTTCTGTGATAGTATCAAGCTTCCATCATCACTTCAGCAACAGCAGTAACTTTAAGAACATTGTAAATTAAAAAATATATATTTAATATAAGTTTAAAATGTATTGTTGTTAATTAAATAAACTATTATTTCGTAGAATCGACCGAAAACATATTGGATTAAAAATTCTAACGAGTCATTGGTGGCTGTGCCTTCAACAGCATTAAGTTTGCCAGCTTTATAAATGACACCTACACCCAAAAAAATTACTCATTGGATGAACTCAATTAAAATGAGGGCAGGATTTCCATCCATTAAATATATGTTGCCCCAGCTCAAAATTAGCACATTCTCACAATACAATAAAAATCATTTTTAGCAAATGAAGCCAAAATGAAATTATTGCAATAACTAAGCAACAATGATTTACATTTGTCAGACTATTTTGTAACAAATACAGTTAAAATGAAATGATTTTGGTTACTAAGCCAAATTTATTTATACGTGCCCAACTCAAAATGTATTGGAAATTAAAGGGGAACATTATCACCAGACCTATGTAAGCGTCAATATACACCTTGATGTTGCAGAAAAAAGACCATATATTTTTTTAGACGATTAAGTGGGTGAATTTTGGCAAATTAAACGACTTTCTATTATTTGCTCTCCGAGCGATGATATCACAACGTGACGTCACCTAGGTAGAATCATCTTTGTGGCGCAGTGGGAGAGTGGCCGTGCGCAATCAGAGGGTCCCTGGTTCAAATCCCACCTTGTACCAACCTCGTCACGTCCGTTGTGTCCTGAGCAAGACACTTCACCCTTGCTCCTGATGTGTGCTGGTTGGCGCCTTGCATGGCAGCTCCCTCCATCAGTGTGTGAATGTGTGTGTGAATGGGTAAATGTGGAAGTAGTGTCAAAGCGCTTTGAGTACCTTGAAGGTAGAAAAGCGCTATACAAGTACAACCCATTTATCATTTATCATTTATAACAATCTTGAATATAACACCACAAGAAGTCAAAGTTACTTGCAAACACAAACCAAAATGTTGACTTTGAGTGAAAACAAAACATCAAGAAGACAATTTTACACAAAGCCCAAGATGTCAGATTTGTGTACCAACACAGACCAAGAACTTAGTTTTATATTAACAAAGACGTCAAATTGACTTGATACAAAGCACAGAGAACTCAGTCTTAGTTATAAAACCCCAAGAAACAGTTATACCTTTTCTTTAATAACTCGAGGCAGACTTTATGAGAAATGGTTCTCCAAAATAGCTTAAAGTGGTATAAAATTAACACTCAGCGCCACTAAGGAAACTGCAAAAACACATTTGAGTCCTGCGCAAGTGTGCTAATGTAGCCATTAGCTTTAATGTACTAGAGTTAAAGAAAAGAAAACACGGCAAATACAAAATTCCCATGGATCAAATTGGCAACTAACAAAAATAAATAAGAAAAACGTAACATTCACAAACAAGGAATCTGATATTAATGGGACGCTCGCAGCAAATATCCTTTGAATGTTAGCAAGTAAAAACAAAACATCAATCCATTTATGCTGAGTTGAGTGTTGAAACGGAGGAGAGAAATAGATGTGAGCAAACTGTTCATCCAGTCTTAAACCCCCTCCCATAATGTCTCTCCACACCCCATGACTGCATGTCATATGTTGATCGTTCAGTAAAAAGCCTCTTCTTCCCTTTAACTTAAGGCAAAAACCATACAACCAAAAAGAAAGATCTGATGAGGAACTTTGTCAACAAGTTTTCACCTGTCATGTAAACAACTTGATTTTCAGCTGCTTTATCTTTGTGTTCAGCCTGTGCCCATTCAGGTTCATTAGGATATTCTGGAAAAACTCAAATGTGTAACTGAGGTTTTCTGGAAAGCTTAGATCAAGGGCATAAATGAGCCCAAACATCATTATGATCCCCATGATGACTGTTTCCACGTTGCCCAGGACTTTGATGCTTTCCATAACAACTCCCACATCCTCTGGCTGCCTATCGCCATCTCCACGGATTATGTGTATCCCCAAGACTGTGAGGGCAATGTCCCTTTCTGCATCCTCAGTGGTGGAGGCCAGAACAACAACACAAAAACAGAACACTAGTGTTAGGTAAAATGCTGAACACCACTAGCAGACAGTTGTTTTGTGGCATGCATCTGTAATGTGTTATGTATGAATTACCATTTTTTTAAAGTCCTCATTGCTTGTCAAATCAATCATTATAACATATCATGAGTTAAACAAGATTGGAAAGTTAACCATATATATATATATATATATATAATATAATGTTTACAATTGGCCAGTAAATAACTTCAGCAAGCAACCATGAACATAATGCAATTGCTGCAACATGATCCTGTAGAACAGTGGTTCTCAACCTTTTTTCAGTGACATTTTTTTAATTCAAGTACCCCCTAATCAGAGCAAAGCATTTTTGGTTGAAAAACAGAGAGAGAAGTAAAATACAGCACTATGTCATCAGTTTCTGATTTATTAAATTGTATAAAAGTGCAAAATATTGCTCATTTGTAGTGGTCTTTCTTGAAATATTTGGAAAAAAAGATATAAAAATAACTAAAAACTTGCTGAAAAATAAACAGGTGATTCAATTATAAATAACGATTTTTACACATAGAAGTTATCAACTTAAAGTGCCCTCTTTGGGGATTGGAATAGAGATCCATCTAAACATTTCTTCACAAAAAAAGAAATCTTTAACATCAATATTTATGGAACATGTCCACAAAAATTCTAGCTGTCAACACTGAATTGTTGCATTTCTTTTCACAGTTTATGAACTTACATTCATATTTTGTTGAAGTATTATTCACCGGTTTTTGAATTCCTCTATCATGGGCCTTTGTTCAACAACCTCTCGTCATCTGTGGGATAAGGTTTATTCCATTTTTTGCTTTTATCACCACTTCATTGTCACACTTTTTTATTTCTGACAACAAAGCCATTCTCTCACTTTCAAAGCTTTCTGTGGTTTCACCTTTTGGGTGCAGTGGTATGTAGTAAGGCCCTGCGATGAGGTGGCGACTTGTCCAGGGTGTACCCCGCCTTCTGCCCGATTGTAGCTGAGATAGGCGCCAGCGCCCCCCGCGACCCCGAAAGGGAATAAGCGGTAGAAAATGGATGGATGGAGGGTATGTAGTAAACTTCAGCTTTTGTCGTTTTCTTGATGTTGGCTGCAGCTTTGCCTTGGCATTATTCCACTGGGCATTTAGTATGTACTCAAGCGGCTCTATAACAGAAAAGTGAGATGTGTAGTCCTGTTAACGTTTATATGCAGTAGCAATAGAGCCGTCCTTTGCGATAGCTACACCTAATTGATTAGATTGGCATAGGACAGTGGACAGCTCATCAGTTAGTGACTCTTGAACTTGTATTTTATTATGCTTAATTACATCCGAAACTAAAGCTTTTGTGACAAGCCAAGATGATGTATTTAATATGTAGAGAAATCAAGAAAGGACCTCATCAATAACTGACTTTAGAATAGCAACAATATTTTTTAAATTCAATAAAATGCAAGCAATTTCCTGTTTTATAGATATTTGCAGGTTCCATGGTTTGACATATTTTGCCGAAAATATCCTCCCCCGTCGCAGTCCCTTGGAGACTTTGAAGGGCTGCTAGCTCCTCGCACATCTCAAAGTTTGCGCTAACTCCACAAATAAAAATGAGCAGCTGCGCCGTGACCGGCACTTCTGTGCTCTCATCCAATGCTAGTGAAAAAAAAGTCAAATTCTTTCGTCTTCTGCTGCACCTGAGCATATACATTGCCCCCGATTTCTTCAACGTGTCTGGTGATTGTACTCGCCGACAGACTCACGGCATTTAAGACATCTTTCTTCTCGGGACACACCTCCGTGACAGCATTCAAACATTTCTTGACAAACTCTCCATCATTGAAAGGTCTACCGCTGCTTGCTATGAGTTGAACAACCTTAAAGCTGGCCTGAACGGATGACTGGTTCAGTTGAGCTTGGCGCACAAATGTACTCTGTTGAGCTAACAGTCCACTTTTAAGTTTTAAGAGTTTGTCTGCTCGCATTGGGCCTGGCAAGCTATCATACTCGTCTTTGTGACGGGATTCATAGTGTCTTCGCGGATTGTATTCTTTGAATACCGCCACTGCCTCTTGACAGATGAGACAAACCGCCTTTTCTTTGCTTTGAGTAATAAAATAACGGTTTTACCACCACAGGTTAAAGACCATGCATTCTGAATCAACTTTTCTTATACCTAACGTTTTCGCCATTATTCCGTCCAGGAGCTACCCAGGATTTGTGTAGCCAAAAGATAAATAAATAATGGTCTCTGGTTTTGTGGGGCTGTAGTTTGGGGACCCCTGGCATACGGGTCTGTCGCTCGCTGCATGTCAACGGTCCATTGATTCCTCATGTCGTCCTCCATGCATGCAAAGTGAAGTCACCAAGCTTCGAAAGACTTGAGCTGCAGAGAGGTGCATGTGCCAGCCTCTCTTCGCCTCCGTTCCATCAAATTCCCTTTCCAGAGGAGTGACAGCCCTCCTCACCACTGCCGATTGGCTGGCCTGGCCATATGTGTGCTCCCATTCGCCAATAAAACCGGCACTCAAACAAAAACAGAGCTTGACAGGTGCAGGCAATTAGGTCCATCAGTGACTACAGGGTAGAAATAAGGTTAAAACTCAGCATGCCCAAACAAAACCAAATCAATAAAATCAATCAATAAAAAGCAAGCATATAAAACCAACAAAAACAATAAAATCCACTTGTACTATGTGACATCCCCCATACTTTTTTGGTAACAGTCCCTGCTACATCATGTGGTTCAGTCGCTGTACCACACTGGGGTCTGTCCCAGATTTGTCCTTGTGGAGCGTCATAGGAAAACTTCTGGTTCCATGTTTACAGGGTGGATGGCCATTTTCTGGCTGAACCCTGTGTACTACCTCTGTGTCTCCCACCTGTTCCAGAATGGCATATGGCTCGTGGTTCCACCAAGTAGATAACTTCCCTCTCCCGTGTATATTCCTGTCCCGTACCCACACTCTCTCCCCAGGTACGAGAGGGAAAGCTCTCACCTTCTTGTCAAACTGTTTCTTGTTTTATGAGGCTGCGTCATCCATTCTTTTCCTAGCCAGACCATCGGCCAGGGAAAACCTCTGTTGGTGATCTTTCACCCACCCACTCATATCATGCCTCAACTGTTGGGGTCCTACGCCTAACCAAGCGGTGTCAAATGTCCGGCCCGCCACTGGGTTCAGTCCGGCCCACGGGATAAATATGCATTATTGAAGAAGAATAAACGTAATTTTCTTTAAAATTAGCAGTTCCTATATGGTCTGCTAGGGGCGCTGTGTTTGAGTTGGTTCTATCGCTCAACCTGCTTTTTCTGTTTACTCTGGTACCCTCCTCAGTGAAATGTCTTTGTCAAAAAAGAGAAAAGTGTACACAGAGTGTCCGATTTTTCAAGAAAAATTGACCTCTTCCTATATGTTCACGGAGGTGAATGGGAAACCCGTGTGCCTGGTGTGCATGCAGCAAGTTTCAGTGCTTAAGGAATACAATATTCGGCGCCACTACAAAACTCTCAGCATGTTGAAAAATACAACAACTTGCACAGAGAACTGAGAAAACAGAAGGTAAATGAAATGCTGGTGGGTCTGAGGAAACAGCAATCTGTTTTCACCCGGAGCCGAAAGGTCACTGATGCTGCGGTGAAAGGCAGCTACGTAAATGCTAGCCATATAGCATTAGCGTCAAAGCCTTACTGTGACGGGGAGTTCGTCAAAAACTGTATGCTAAAGGCTGCCGAAATTGTGTGTCCTGAGAAGCGACAAGCTTTTGTCAATATTAGCTTGACGAGAAATACTGTGACAGACAGGATTTCGGAACTGTCGGCAGATTTGGACAGCCAACTGAAACGCAAACCAAAGTCATTTCTGGCATTTTCTATTGCAATTGAGGAGAGTACTGATATTATGGACGTCGCTCAACTGGCCATATTCATTCGTGGAGTTGACGAGACTGTGGCTGTCACAGAAGAGTTTCTAGAGTTGGTGCCTATCACTAACACCACAACAGCTGAGGACATTTTCAGCTCCGTTGTTGGAGCGCTGGACAGTGTCTGACTGGTCCCGCGCCGTAAGCCTGGCTACTGATGCTGCGCCATCAATGATTGGGGAAAAAACAGGTGTTATGACAAAGTTCAGAGAGAAAGTACAAGCCGCAAATGGAGGAGGTGATTTCTGGAGATTTCATTGCATTTTGCATCAGGAGGCATTATGTTGCCAGTTGCTAAAAATGGATCACGTCATGGAGGTGGTTGTCCGAAATGTTAATTTCATCCGAGCCAGAAGTCTCAATCATCGTCAGTTTGACAGCTTTCTCAGTGACTGTAACATTACCCATGGTCTGCCATACCAGACTGAAGTAAGATGGTTAAGCAGAGGTGCTGTGCTGAAGCGCTTCTTTGATCTACGTGGAGAAATTGGACAATTCATGGAGAAACAAGAAAAACCTGTTAAGGAAATACAGCGCCCACTTTGGCTGAAGGACCTTGCAATTATGGTTGATATTACAGAGCACTTGAATTATCGCAAAAAAATGGTAACACAGAATTATGACAGTATACGTGCATTCAAGTTAAAGCTCACGTTAAGGGAGACGCAGATGGAAAGCGCTGACCCTGCTCAATTTCCCTGTCTCAGAGATGTGTGCGCATCAAGCGTTAATCCTGATGTGACACAGGACAAAGACAAGATTTCAGGGTTGCTGAGGGAGTTTAAGAAGCGATTTCAGGTCTTTAGCGAAATTAAAACAGAATTTGCAGTTTTTCACTCATCATTCACAGTCAAAGCTTCTGATGTGCCTGTTGACATGCAACTTGAAATCATTGATTTGCAGTGTGATGTAGAATTGAAGGACACATTTTCTTCTGTGGGCTTAGACACATTTTAACAAGTATCTCCTACCAGGCTATCCTAAACTGACAGCACTGGCTGCAAAAACGTTGTCCATGTTGGGACTACCTACCTTTGTGAGCAGGTCTTCTCTGTAATGAACAATAATAAAACAAAGCTTCGCTCAAAGCTCAAACATAAGCACTAAAATGAGATACTGAAACTGGCTGCTTCTCGGGACATGATGCCTGATATTGATGCACTTGTGCAAGTGTAACGGTCTTGGGTCGGCACAATGATGAGACTTTTTCCATTGTTCTCAGCTTTATTTCTCTTCCTTCAAACCTACGGGCGACAATCAGACAATGTCGGTATCCCGTCTTTTCTTTGGCTTACGCCCTCAGCCATGTATACTTTTCTATGTACATATACATTTTTAACAATTTACAATGAAAAAGACAGATACAAACAGTCTGTAAAATATTTAAATGCACATTCTGTGGGTCATTCCGTGGCAGAACAAAACATGCAATATTTGGAATAGTTAACACCTTAGAAAATAAAATAAAACCACAAACCTGCGGGCGACAATCAGACAATGTCGGTATCCCGTCTTTTATTTGGCTTACGCCTAAACACATAGAATAACACTCATTACCTACGCATGTAAGCACAGGCACACACACGCACACTGAACAAGTCTCATTACCTACGCACATAAGCACAAACACACATTCACGCACACACGCATGCACACACTGAATAAGTCTCATTACCTATGCACGCAAGCACACACGCACACGCACGCACGCACACTCTGAACAAGTCTCATTCAACAAAGAGTAGCCGGTTGGCGCCAATGTTAGCGATGTAATGTTACCTGGAATCCGAACTTAAAACTAGAGGACAACACAGGTAAACATATTCACATTTTTGGTACACACATTCATTAATTAAAGACTTAATTTCTACCGAAAAACATACAAAAGGTCGGTGGGACCGTCCGACCAAGACTCACCCTCAGCCATGTAAACTATTCTGTGAGGGAAAGAAGGGAGGGGCTACACAACCCAGGAGGACCACAGGAGCTCAGGAGGGACAAAAAACCGCCCTCTCACAAGGCGAGCAGAAAAGAGAAGTCTTTTATGATAAAATTCACAAACAAAATATAATAAATAACAAAGGTGAATTTTAACTCCGTTACACCCACCCCCACAAATTTTATCGAATTAGAGCACACACAATATAGTATACAAGAGACTATGACAACATGAGAAATCACAAGGGGTCAGCGCAATGGTATCCCAACACTAAATGTTTCCTATTAGGATGAAGTGGTACGCAGGCAGCACTTATCCCTCAATCCATCAACTGGCAACAGAGTGCCTTCTACACCCCGCAGGGCCCCACAAACAGCACAGTACAAGCTCACAATACGTGGGGGGTTGAACCGCCACAAAAGCACAAACATGCCAGTAAAGGCTACCTGAGTTAAGTCATAGTCAGTAAATGTCTGGAATATGGGTCTATACATAGCTTTAACATTCAACTCCTCCTGTGTCACACCTTGACTATTCATGGTCTGTATTAGTCTGTTCACAGGCTTAATCAGACGTCCAAATCTTGACCTGACGTGATTGTGTGTGTCAGAGAGGACAGAGCAAGTGGGTAAGGTTTGGTCAGATGTGAGGCAAGCATCTGTCTGTGTCACCTTGCCAGTAGTACAGTCTGGGTGTCTCACATGAGAGGCAATACCTGCAGCCCTCAAAAACCTAGAGTCAATAGGCACAAACTGATCAGACACATCGCCATCAGGTGAGACTGAGGCCGTGTGGAGGTCAGGGGTCACAATAGTTACGTCAGTCATGTGCATCCCCGATAAAGGTGAATCAGTCAACTGTGTGACCCACTCCACGGTCCTCATTCTTGAGTCCACAGGTTCTGGATCAGTTAAAGGGGAATTTTCTTCATCCACAGGTGAAGTAGCGTAATTTCCAGCGTCATGGTATGACTCAGTCTCACAGAGAGACTCAGGAATGGATGAAGCGACGTTGGACATTTCACTTGCTTCAATCACAGGGAGGAAATTGGCCAGCATCAGCAGGTTCCTGTGAACCACCCTCTGTTGTCCGGACACAGTGTCACAAATCCTGTATGTGTGCGTCTCTGAGTTCATATCCACCACAGTGTCGATATTTGACTCCCATCGGTCGGCAAGCTTCTTTTTACCCCTCTCCTTTTTGTTGGCCAGAAGTACCCTGTCACCAATCTCAATGGTGGACCCCTTTACTCTCCTGTTGTATAGTTGAGCGTATCTGCCCTGTTCTTTTTTAGCATGGTCTTGAGCTATCACCATCGCTTGTTTCAAGCCGTCAGCGACAGATGCCACATACTTATCATAACCTGTCACATCTGAGTCATGGAGGACAGAGCAGAACAGAATATCAACAGGAAGGCGAGGGAAACGACCAAACATCAGGTAAAAAGGAGGGAAGCCTGTCGTCTCATGGACCGCACAATTATACATCAATGTCAGCGTCTGCAGTCGCCTAGGCCAGTCAGCTTTTTCTTCAGGAGACAACGCACGTATCATACCACCCAAGGTTTGGTTAAACCGTTCCACGCTCCCATTGCCCATCGGATGGTATGGGGTCGTATGAAATTTCCTGACACCTGAGACCTTGAGGAGCTCACTTATCAGGTGACTATCAAAGTTAGCACCTTAGTCGCTATGGATTCTTTCTGAAAACCCCAAAACACATAAGTACCGGTCCCAGAGAACCCTTGCTACCTGCTTAGCTATCTGGTCTTTGCATGGAAATGCCTGAGCCCTTCGGGTAAAGTGGTCAGTAACCACCAAAACGTCAATGGATCTATTTTTGAAGTCTTCGGCTGACCAAAAATCTATACAGACTAGCTCCATTGGTCTGGTCGACGTTATGCTCTCTAGAGGAGCCCTTCTTTCAGGTTCAGCTGTCTTGCTGACAATGCTTCGCTGACAGTGACATACATAGTCTCTCACATCTCTTTTTAGGGATAGCCAGAAAAATCTCTGTCTTGTTAAGCTGAGGCTCCTGAACTGACCCTGGTGTCCAGCACCGTCATGAACACCTTGCAGAACCTCAGGCTTAAGTGCATCAGGAAGTTTTCAGATTCTATACAGCATGCCATTAATCACAGTAAACCTATCCCAGTGTTTCAAATATATTTTAACAGAGACAGAACCTCTCTCTCCTTGAAGGTCTCCTATGCCTCTCAACATAGGACAATACACGAGAAAGGGTCCTGTCCTCCAACTGTTTATCACCAAGCTCTTTTTCAGTGCAAGCAGGTAAGGTGTCTAGGCCGGGCGGAATCAACTGTGGCAGGAACTTCAAGACATCAACAGCACGGGCCCTTGAGCCAGCATCCCACTCAATGTGAGACTGCAAGATAGCAGACACATCCTCTGACGCGATACACTGAGTGTGCATGGCAAACAGACTGCATGGGGATCGGCCAATTTCGCTTGGTGTGGAGAACTTCGACTTCAACTTCTAATCCTCTTCCCGTCTCCAGAGTGTTTCTCCAAGGTGGCGTTTACCAGGCTTTGCCATCATGCCATCGTAATCGTGCTCATACATCTCAGCCTCTTCCTCATCTTCCTCACTGCTGTAAACACTGTTTCTTGGCTGCTGAGTCATGTTACTCACTTTCCCCGGTGTGCTTCCTCTCAATTGCTTCTGTTTGCTCTATATCAGCGCTAGGTTTGTTCACCACCAAAGGAGCGCCATACCTGAATTCACCACCAAAGTGTTCCTACTCTTCTCAATTGGTACTCACACGGGAAGCAGAGCTGCTCGCTCTGCCACTGCATGTATTCGCCGTCGTAACACTCTGGATTTCCCCAGGAATGTCCAACAGCGTACGAGTCTGTCGCTCCCTGCGTCATCAACGGTCAATTGCTTCCTCCTGTCGTCCTCCATTCGTTCAAAATGAAGTCACTGAGGTCCGTAAGACCCAAGCTGCGAAAAGGTGCATGGGCCAGCCGCACTTCGCCTCCTTTCCATCAAACTCCTTTTCTTCAGGAGTGAGGGCCTCCTCAACGCTGCCGATTGGCTGCCCAGGTGATTTGTGTGCTCCTATTCGGCGGTAAAACTGTCATTCAAATAAAAACTGTGCTCGACAGGTTTAGGCAATTAGGTCCATTTTTTACTACAGGGTAAAAGTAACGTTATAACTCAGCGCGCTCAAACAAAACCAAATCTATAAAACCAATCAATAAAAAGCATGCACATAATATCAACAAAATCAATTAACTTCACTTCTACCCTGTGACATCCCCTTTATACTTTTTTGGTAGCAGTCCCTGCTACATCATGTGCTTCAGTCTCTGTACCACACTGGGGTCTGTCCGAGGTTTGTCCTTGTGGAGCATCGTGGGAGAACTTCTGGTTCCATGTTTACAGGGGGAATGGCTACCGGGTCAGGAAAAAATCAAAAAATCAATGGCGAGTTGAGCCCTTGGGTCACTGTAGCTGGCCTAACGGCTGGTGGAGGTGTTTCTGCTGGGGGTCATTACACACCTTCAGTCGGTTTCTGTGGATTGTCTGTGCACGGCCACCATTTTCTGGCTGAACCCTGTGTACCACCTCTGTGTCTCCCACCTGTTCCAGAATGACATATGGCTCGGGGTTCTTCTATGTAGGTAAATCCCTCTCCCCTGTGTATTTCTGTCCCGTACCCACACTCTCTCCCCAGGTACGAGAGGGAAAGCTCTCACCTTCTTTTCAAACTGTTTCTTGTTTTTGTGAGGCTGCGTCATCCATTCTTTTCCTAGCCAGACCATAGGCCAGGGAAAACCTCTGTTGGTGATCTTTCACCCACCCACCCATATCATGCTTCAACTGTTGGCACCTACGCTTAACCCCATATCTACTGGGAGACGCAGGTGTCACCCAAACATTAGGATGGAGGGCGTATAAAAGATTGTACTGTGTGTGGTTATTGTATGCATGTGCCAACTCCAGCAAGTACTCAGGCCAATGATTCTGCTTAGCTGTCTCTAGGCAGCGGAGCATACTTAGCAAAGTTTGATTAAAACGCTCTGCACTGCCATTACATGCAGGGTGGTGCGGGAACGTCATGAGGTGGCTGCTGGGCTTTGTGTAGCCATGACCAACAGAGAGCAGCGAGCTGGTGCTTTTGGCCGCACCCTGCAAGTAGCCCCCTGCTCCACCTTGCGCCTCATGGTGGAGTTCCAATTGTGCTTTATGAAATTGTCGGTCCTGCCGGGGAGCAGCTAAGTGATCTCGGCCCAGCGGTTGCCTGACTTCTTGTCACCTGGTAGATGATGTGGTCCTCCTCCTCGGTCCACGAAGTCTTCTTCACCTCCGTGTTAAGGTGGTTGTGCCATCGCTCACAGCACTGCTTGCCAAAACGGCCCTTCAGGTGCTGGGCGATAACCGACCAGCGCTTGGCACCATACTTTTGAACCAGCTCTATTACCCGCTGGTCTTTTCCTTTGGTCCAGGGTCCTTTAATTAATTGTGGGTTAAGAACATATTGCCATCTGTGCTCATAGTCCACATCTGTACGGTTAAATAGTAAACTTGCAATTACTTTCCAGTCTTCTGATCCATGAAACTTGACAAGCTTCTTCAACTTCTCATCCTCTACCCGTGTTCAGGGCGGTTTCCCAAGGTGGCTTTTACCAGACTTGGCCATCATGCCGTCGTAATCGTGCTCATACATCTTAGCCTCTTCTTCATCCTCCTCACTGCTGTAAACAGTGTTCCTCGGCTGTCGAGTCATGTTAGTCACTTACCCTGATGTGCTGCCTCTCAAGCTGCTTATGTTTGCTCATACTTTCACTATCACTGTTTGTACTCCCGGAGCGCCATACCTGTATCCACCACCAAAGTGTTCCTACAATTCTCAATTGGTAGTCACACAGGAAGCAGAGTTGCTCGCTCTGCCACTGTGTGTATTCCCCGTCGCTACACTCTGGATTTCCTCAGGACTGTCCAACAGCATCCGGGTCTGTCGCTCCCTGAGTCGTCAACGGTCAATTGCTTCCTCCTGTCGTCCTCCAAGCGTTCAACGTGAAGTCAACGAGGTCAGAAAGACCCGAGCTGCGAAAAGGTGCACAGGTCAGCCGCACTCTGCCTCCGTTCCATCAAACTCCTTTTTTTCAGGAGTGACAGCGCACCTCACCGCTGCCGATTGGCTGCCCTGGCCATGTGTGTGCTCCTATTGGGTGGTAAAACTCACTCAAATAAAATCAGGGCTTGACAGGTGCAGGCAATTAGGTCCATCAGTGACTACAGGATTGAAGTAATGTTAAAACTCAGCACCCTCAAACAAAACCAAATCAATAAAACCCATCAATAAAGAGCATGCACATAAAACCGACAAAAACAATAAAATCCACTTCTACCTCTTGACATCCCCCCATACTTTTTTGGTAGCGGTCCCTTCTACATCATGTGCTTAATTTTCTATACCACACCAGGGTCTGATTTAGGGTCAGGGAAAAATCCAAAAATCAATGGCGGGTTAAGCCCTCGGGTCTTTGTAACCAGCTTAATGGCTGGTGAAGGGGTTTTTGCTGGGTTAGCCGTACACACCTTCAGTGAGTTTCTGTCGATTGTCTGTGCA
Source organism: Nerophis ophidion (assembly GCF_033978795.1). NCBI lineage: Eukaryota > Metazoa > Chordata > Actinopteri > Syngnathiformes > Syngnathidae > Nerophis > Nerophis ophidion. Next base: position 41,537,356 of record NC_084612.1, read on the forward strand.
CGGCCAACTTTTTCTGGCTGAACCCTGTGTACCACCCTTATGTCTCCCACCTGTTCCAGAGTGACATATAGCTCGAGGTTCCACCAAGTAGATAACTTCCCTCTCCCTTGTCTATTTCTATCCCGTACCCACACTCTCTCCACAGGTACGAGAGGGGAAGCTCTCGCCTTCTTGTCAAACTGTTTCTTGTTTTGTGAGGCTGCGTCATCCATTATTTTCCTAGCCACACCATAGGCCAGAGAAAACCTCTGTTGGTGATCTTTCACCCACCCACCCATATCATGCCTCAACTGTTGTGGTCCTACGCATAACCCCATATCTACTGGGAGACGCAGGTGTCGCTCAAACATGAAGAAGGAGGGGGTATAATCGATTGCACTGTGTGTGGTGTTATTGTATGCATGTGGAAACTCTAGCAAGTACTCAGGCCAATGATTCTGCTTACCTGTCTCCAGGGAGCGGAGCATGTTTAGCAGTTTGATTAAAACGCTCTGCACTGCCATTACCTGCAGAGTGGTGCGGGAACGTCATGAGGTGGCCGCTGGGCTTGGTGTTGCCATGACCGACAGAGAGCAGCGAGCCTGTGCGTTTGGCCGCACTCTGCAGGTAGCCCCCTGCTCCACCTTGCACCTCATGGCGGAGTTCCAATGGTTCTTTATGGCATTGTCGATCCTGCCAGGGAGCAGCTTAGCGATCTCGGCCCAGCGGTTGCCCAGCTTCTTGTCACCTGGTAGATGATGTGGTCCTCCTCCTCGGTCTACGAAGCCTTCCTTACTTCAAGGTTAAGGTGGTTGTGCCATCGCTCACAACACTGCTTGCCAATACGGCCCTTCAGGTGCTAGGCGATAACTGACCAGCGCTTGGCACCATACTTTTGACCCAGCTCTATTACCCGCTGGTCTTCTTCTTTGGTCCAGGGTCCTTTGATTAATTCTGGGTAAAGAACCTTTTGTCATTTGTGCTCACAGTGCTCATCTGTACGGTGAAATAGTAAAATTGCAATTACTTTCCAGTCTTTTGATACATGAAGCGTGAAAAGCTTATTCAACTTCTCATCCACTTCCCGTGTCCGGAGCGCGTTCCCAAGGTGGCTTTTACCAGGCTTTGTCATTATGCCATCGTAATCGTGCTCATACAGCTCAGCCTCTTTCTCATACTCCTTACTGCTGTAAACACTGTTTCTCGGCTGCCGAGTCATGTTACTCACTTTTTCCGGTGTGCCACCTCTCAAGCTGCTTCTATTTGCTCGTACTTTCACTATCAGCGCCCGGTTTGTTCTTCTGGAGCGTGATATCTGTATTCACCACCAGAGTGTTCCTACTCTTCTCAATTGGTACTCACACGGGAAGCAGAGCTGCTTTCTCTGCCACTACATGTTTCCCTGTCGCAACACTCTGAATTTTCCCAGGACTGTCCAACAGCGTACGGGTCCATCGCTCCCTGCGTCATCAACAATTAATCGCTTCCTCCTGTTATTCTCCATGCGTGCAACGTGAAGTCACCGAGGTCCAGAAGACCCGAGCTGCAAAAAGTTGCTCGGGCCAGTCGCCCTTTGCCTCCGTTCCATCAAACTGCTTTTCTTCAGGAGTGACGGCGCTCCTCACCGCTGCCGATTGGCTGCCCTTTTCATGTGTGTGCTCCTATTCGGTGGCAAACTGTCACTCAAGGAAAATAAGGGCTCGACAGGTGCAGGCAATTAGGTCCATCAGTGACTACAGGATTGAAGTAACGTTAAAACTCAGCATGCTCAAACAAAACCAAATCAATAAAACCAATCAATAAAGAGCATGCACATATAACCGACAAAAACTATAAATCCACTTTTACCTCTTGACATTCCCCCCCATACTTTTTGGGTAGCGGTCCCTGCTACATCATGTGCTTCAGTCTCTACACCATACCGGGGTCTGATTTGTCCTTGTTGAGCATTGTCGGAAAACTTCTGGTTCCATTTTTACAGGGGGCATGGCTACCGGGTCAGGGAAAAATCCCAAAATCAATGGCGGGTTGAGCCCTTGGGGCTTTGTAACCGGCCTAATGGCTGGTGAAGGTGTTTCTGCTGGTTTAGCCGTACACACCTTCAGTGAGTTTCTGTCTATTGTCTGTGCACTGCCACATTTGTCTGAGTGAACCCTGTTTGCCACCCCCGTGTCTCCCACCTGTCCCAGAATGACATATGGCTCGGGGTTTCACAAAGTAGATAACTTCCCTCTCCCTTGTGTATTTCTATCCCGTACCCACACTCTCTCCCCAGGTACGAAAGGGAAAGCTGTCACCTTCTTGTCAAACTGTTTCTTGTTTTGTGAGGCTGCGTTATCCATTCTTTTCCTAGCCAGTCCATAGGACAGGGAAAACCTCTGTTGGTGATCTTTCACCCACCCACCCATATTATGTCTCAACTGTTGGGGTCCTACGCCTAACCCCATATCTACTGGGAGACGCAGGTGTCGCTCAAACATGAAGAAGGAGGGGGTATAACCGATTGCACTGTGTGTGGTGTTATTGTATGCATGTGGAAACTCTAGCAAATACTCAGGCCAATGATTCTGCTTAGCTGTCTCCAGGGAGCGGAGCACATTTAGCAAAGTTTGATTAAAACGCTCTGCACTGCCATTACCTGCAGGGTGGTGCGGGAACGTCATGAGGTGGCTGCTGGTCTTGGTGTCGCCATGACTGACAGAGAGCAGCGAGCCTGTGCGTTTGGCCGCACTCTGCAGGTAGCCCCCTGCTCCACCTTGCGCCTCATGGCGGAGTTCCAATGGTTCTTTATGGCATTGTCGGTCCTGCCGGGGAGCAGCTTAGCGATCTCGGCCCAGCGGTTGCCCAGCTTCTTGTCACCTGGTAGATGATGTGGTCCTCCTCCTCGGTCTACGAGGCCTTCCTTACTTCAAGGTTAAGGTGGTTGTGCCATCGCTCACAACACTGCTTGCCAATACGGCCCTTCAGGTGCTAGGCGATAACTGACCAGCGCTTGGCACCATACTTTTGACCCAGCTCTATTACCCGCTGGTCTTCTTCTTTGGTCCAGGGTCCTTTGATTAATTCTGGGTTAAGAACCTTTTGTCATTTGTGCTCACAGTGCACATCCGTACGGTGAAATAGTAAACTTGGAATTACTTTCCAGTCTTTTGATACATGAAGCTTGAAAAGCTTCTTCAACTTCTCATCCACTTCCCATGTCCGGAGCGTTTTCCCAAGGTGGCTTTTACCAGGCTTTGTCATTATGCCATCGTAATCGTGCTCATACAGCTCTGCCTCTTTCTCATACTCCATACTGCTGTAAACACTGTTTCTCGGCTGCCGAGTCATGTTACTCACTTTTTCCGGTGTGCCACCTCTCAAGCTGCTTCTATTTGCTCGTACTTTCACTATCAGCGCCAGGTTTGTTCTTCTGGAGCGCGATATCTGTATTCACCACCAGTGTGTTCCTACTCTTCTCAATTGGTACTCACACGGGAAGCAGAGCTGCTTTCTCTGCCACTACATGTTTCCCTGTCGCAACACTCTGAATTTCCCCAGGACTGTCCAACAGCGTATGAGTCCATCGCTCCCTCCGTCATCAACGATCAATCGCTTCCTCCTATTATTCTCCATGCGTGCAACGTGAAGTCACCGAGGTCCAAAAGACCCGAACTGCAAAAAGTTGCTCGGGCCAGTCGCCCTGTGCCTCCGTTCCATCAAACTCCTTTTCTTCAGGAGTGACGGCCCTCCTCACCACTGCCGATTGGCCGCCCTGGCCATGTGTGTGCTCCTATTGGGTGGTAAAACTGTCACTCAAATAAAATCAGGGCTTGACAGGTGCAGGCAATTAGGTCCATCAGTGACTACAGGGTAGAAGTAAAGTTAACACTCAGCGCACTCAAACATAACCAAATCAATAAAACCAATCCAAAAAAAGCATGCACATAAAAGCAACAAAAATTTAACTTGCATAAAAACAATAAAATACAGAATAATATTAAAGGGTAGGAATAAAATGTGACAACAGGATTGGAAGGCCAAGAAGAGGAAAGTGAGTACGATGGTTAAAAGAGGCAGCGAGTTTTCGCATGTGGAGCAGCATTCATCTCTGTCAGTGTGTTGGTCAATATAGTCTGTGGCATCAACTACTATATGACACTGAACATGATTGATATAGCAATAACCTGTTTACCCAGGTGGTTTAAATCAGTGGTATTCTTGCCCATATTGAATATAAACAGCCCAACCTGTCCTCAGTGCAATAGTTTACACGTTTGATTTGTACGTACGATATTGTCTCCACAACACACACATAGCAAAATGCGTACACACACACACACACACACACACACACCTAACTGACCCTTGGCTCAGGGCTGCACACATTGGCTCAGGACAGTGTTAGAAAAATATGATGGCGAGAAAAAAAAAAAACAGACTCAACACTCATACGACACAATGTCCTTGAACAAATGGTACTTGTTTACACTCTTCTTTGAGCGTGAAACCCACCTAAATATCATACTCATTTCAAGAAAAAAATTATACATATAGGGCCTGATCTACTGAAGTAGTGCAAGTTTTAAAACACGTGCAAAATTAAGAGCTCATGCAAATATGATATACTGAGCTTGTGTTCAGGGGATTGCATCTCTTAAAAGGGTCATGTTATGATTTTTTCTACATTAAAAACACTTTCTTGTGGTCTACATAACATGTAATGGTGGTTTTTTGATGAACATTGTGTGATCAAATGAGATAGGCACCACCACCCCCCGACTCCAAATGGGACAAGCGATAGAAAATGGATGAATGGGAGCGGCCAGGCAGCTCTGAAAAGATGTCTCTGCTTCAGCCTATAAGCTCCTTTAAGTCCTGTGCCTGTGTGGGAGACAGTTCAGTCCTTATGGCTACTGGTGGTTCTGTCTGTGGAGAGAGGGTGGTTAACAAGGCAGGGACAGGGGTTGTTTCCAAAGCATGCCATTTCTTTAGCAGATTTATATGATAGATCTGATCGCCTTTGTAGGAAAAAGAGACCCAATAATGCAGCCACCAAGCTGGATCCGGATCTAAGTGCCACTGAGTGTACTTAGAAATTCTGTCCATAAAAGTTATTAACAGAATCGGTGAGAAAGGGCAGCCTTGACGGAGTCCAACCCTCAAAGGAAATTGAGGGTTGCAGAGTGGCAGAGCAGGGTTACTGCCGGCAATGCGGACCAAGCTCTGACACTGTTAATACAGGGAGCAGAACACCACAATCAGATAGTCCGATACACCGTACTCTCTGAGCACTCCCCATAAGACTTCCCGGGGGACACGGTTGAAAGCCTTCTCCAAGTCCACAAAGCACATGAAGACTGGTTAGGCAAACTCCCATGCACCCTCAAGGACCCTGCCGAGAGTATAGAGCTGGTCTACTGTTCCACGACCGGGACGAAAACAACACTGTTCCTCCTGAATCCAAGGTTCAACTATCCGGCATAGCCTCCTCTCCAGTACACCTGGAAATACCTTACCGGAGGGCTGAGGAGTGTGATCCCACGATAGTTGGAACAAACCCTCCAGTTCCCCTTCTTAAAGAGAGGAACTGCCACCCCTATCTGCCAATCCAGAGTTACCGCCCCTGATGTCCATGCGATGTTGCAGAGTCTTGTCAATCAAGACCCCACAGCATCCTGACCCTTGAGAAACTCCGGGCGGATATCATCTACCCCCGGGGCCTTGCCACCGAGGAGCTTTTTAACTCCCTCGGCAACCTCATCCCCAGAAATAAGAGAGCCCACCACAGATTCCCCAGGCACTGCTTCCTCATAGGAAGACGTGTTGGTGGGATTAAGGAAGTCTTCGAAATATTCCCTCCACTGATCCACAACACCATCCTCACCATACACGGTGTTGACAGTGCACGGCTTCTCCTTCCTGAGGTGGCGGATGGTGGTCCAGAATCCCTTCGAAGCCGTCTGGAAGGCGTTTTCCTTAGCTTCCTCGAACTCCTCCCATGTCCGAGTTTTTGCCATCGCAACCGCTGAAGCCGCACAACGCTTGGCTTGTTGGTACCTATCAGCTGCCTTTGGAATCCCATGAGCCAAAAGGACCTGATAGGACTTTTTATTCAGCTAGACGGCATCCCTCACTGTTGCTGTTCATCAGCGGGTTCTAGAAATACCGGCATGACAGGCACCAACTACCTTGCGGCCACATCTCCAATTAGCCAACTTGACAATAGGGCACGGAACATAGTCCACTCGGACTCAATATACAGTGCCTTCCTCGTAACGAGTTCAAAGTTCTTCCAGAGGTAGGAATTGAAACTCTCTCTGACAGAAGACTCTGCTAGACTTTCCTAGTAGACCTTCACCATGCGTTTGGGCCTGCCAGGTTTGTCTGGCATCCTTCCCCACCATCGGCGCCAGCTCACCACCAGGTGACAACCAGCAACTCTGATCTACTGAAGCATTAATGTTTAAATGAGCATTATCATACAAATGTGTTCTATGGATCAAATGTTAATAATGATTTTTCAGTAGGCATTAACAAGAATTTTAAACTAATCTATATGTGCGAATAGTTAATGAGCTGCTCAAAAGAAACCAACTATTCTAAGAGTATAGTATTAAAAAATGGGGTAATTTGTAAAATCAAAAATACTCCGAATCACAACAGTTGCTCTTGGTAAAGAGAAAACATAAAGTACATTTGTATTTTTAACAGAGTTGAGACATTTTCAAAATGATATATATAAATGTATATATATATGTATATATATATATATATATATATATATATATACATATATATATATTTATATATATATATATATATATATATATACACACACATATATATACATATATATATATATATACACACATATACATATATATATATATGTATATATTAGGGGTGTGGGAAAAAATCGATTCGAAATCGAATCATTTACGTTGTGCGATTCAGAATCGATTCTCATTTTTAAAAAATCGATATATATATTTTTTTTTAATCAATCTAACAAACCACTACACAGCAATACCATAATGCAATCCAATTCAAAACCAAACCTGACGCAGCAACACTCAGAACTGCAATAAACAGAGCAATTGAGAGGAGACATAAACACGACACAGAACAAACCAAAAGTAGTGAAACAAAAATGATTATTATCAACAACAGTATCAATATTAGTTATAATTTCAGCAGAGCAGTGATTAAAAATCCCTCATTGACATTATCATTACTTGACATTTATAAAAATAAAAAAAAAGAATAGTGTCGCAGTGGTTTACACTTGCATCGCATCTCATAAAATTGACAACACACTGTGTCCAATGTTTTCACAAAGACAAAATAAGTCATATTTTTTGTTCGTTTAATAGTTAAAACAAATTTACATTATTGAAATCAGTTGATAAAACATTGTCCTTTACAATTATAAAAGCTTTTTTTTTTTTTTTAAATCTACTACTCTGCTAGCATGTCAGCAGACGGGTAGATCCTGCTGAAATCCTATGTATTGAATGAATACAGAATCGTTTTGAATCGGAAAAATATCGTTTTTGAATCGAGAATCGAATCGAAAAAATCGATATACTATTGAATCGTGACCCCAAGAATCGATATTGAATCGAATCGTGGGACACCCAAAGATTCACAGCCCTAATATATACAGTATATATAAATGCCATTAGTTAATTAAATAAATAACTTTTTTTTTCTTTCTGTCCTGACCAGCTTCTCAGGCAAATCATATAGGTGATGTACAAACCCCGTTTCCATACGAGTTGGGAAATTGTGTTAGATGTAAAAATAAACGGAATACAATGATTTGCAAATCCTTTCCAACCCATATTCAATTGAATGCACTACAAAGACAAGATATTTGATGTACAAACTGATTAACTTTATTTAGTTTTTTTGCAAATAATAATTAACTTAGAATTTCATGGCTGCAACACGTGCCAAAGTAGTTGGGAAAGGGCATGTTCACCACTGCGTTACATCACCTTTTCTTTTAACAACACTCAATAAACGTTTGGGAACTGAAGAGACTAATTGTTGAAGCTTTGAAAGTGAGATTCTTTCTCATTCTTGTTTTATGTAGGGCTTCAGTCGTTTAACAGTCCGGGGTTCTCCGCTGTCGTATGTTACGCTTCATAATGCGCCACAAATTTTTCGATGGGAGACAGGACTGGACTGCAGGCGGGCCAGGAAAGTACCCGCACTCTTTTTTAATGAAGCCACGCTGTTACAAAACGTGCTGAATGTGGCTTGGCATTGTCTTGCTGAAATAAGCAGGGGCGTCCATGAAAAAGACGGCACTTAAATGGCAGCATATGTTGTTCCAAAACCTGTATGTACCTTTCAGCATTAATGGTTCCTTCACAGATGTGTAAGTTACCCATACCTTGGGCACTAATGCACCCTCATACCATCACGGATGCTGACTTTTGAATTTTGCGTCGATAACAGTCTGGATGGTTCGCTTCCCCTTTGGTCCGGATGACACGATGTCGAATATTTCCAAAAACAATTTGAAATGTGGATTCGTCAGATCACAGAACACTTTGCATCGGTCCATCTTAGATGATCTCAGGCCCAGAGAAACCGGCGGCGTTTCTGAATGTTGTTGATAAATGGCTTTCGCCCTGCATAGTAGTGTGGTGAGTTGTTTGTCAGTTGCTTATTTTCTGTACTCTTTGGCACACCATATTTATTCTGTCTCTCATCCATAGTATGGAGCGCAGCTGGTGCAAAGCAGGAGCAAACACCTGAAATTTATTAGTGGGGTCTATTTAACTTGGATGCTGACGCCATGCGAGCGCCGGAACTTTGTGTCTCACCACCATATTGCTAGCATGCGTACGCTCCTTCGGCTCACTTGCAAACCTTTGTTTGACTCGTGCTCTTCGCCAGGTTTGATTGTTTCTCTAGCCTTGTCTAGCTCTTTTAGTTTGTTGTTGTTACTTCTTTCTAGAAGAGTTTTTTTCCCTCCTAGCCTTGTCTAGCGTTTTATGTTTATACTTAGCACTTTTGGTTTACTTTTTCCATATAGCATTTTCCTGGCTGTGTCCAGCGCTTTTGGTTAGTTTTTTGGTAGCAACTATTTCAGTTCATTCATGGTGTGTTTTGTGCTCCACCATCGCCTTGTGTTATAAAGATATTTTTGGCGACCTTACGTCCAAATAAAGACGAACTTTGTTTGCTATCATCTACGTCTCTGCATCCTTGGGGTCCACGCACTTCTACACCTAACAAGTAGAGCTTTAAAGGCCTACTGAAATGAGATTTTCTTATTTAAACGGGGATAGCAGGTTCATTCATTGTGTCATACTTGATCATTTCGCATTATTGCCATATTTTTGCTGAAAGGATTTAGTAGAGAACATCCACGATAAAGTTTGCAACTGGAGAAAAACCCTGCCTCTAACGGAAGTCGCAGACGATGACGTCACATGTTGAGGGCTCCTCATATATTCACATTGATTTTAATGGGAGCCTCCAACAAAAATAGCTATTCAGACCGAGAAAACGACAATTTCTCCTTTAATTTGAGCGAGGATGAAAGATTCGTGTTTAAGGATATTGATAGCAATGGACTACAAAAAATCAAACAAGTTAAAAAAAAAAAACGCGATTGCAATCACGTTGCATTGAGACGGATTCATATGTTTTTAGAGACATTTACTAGGATAATTCTGGGAAATCCCTTATCTTTCTATTGTGTTGCTAGTGTTTTAGTGAGTTTAACTGTACCTGATAGTCGGAAGTGTACGTGTTGACGCGCGGTGTCTCAGGGAAGTCGTCGGCAGCTGTACGGGAGGCGCAAGCTCAGCTGATATCCGGTAAGAGGCGACTTTTTAACCACAATTTTCTCACCAAAACCTGCTGGTTGACATGTAGTCGGGATCCATGTCCGCTGTGATCCATACTAAAGTTTCACCGCCGTGAATTTTAAACAAGGAATCACAGTGTGTTTGTGTGGCTAAAGGCTAAAGCTTCCCAACTCTGTCTTTCTACTTTGACTTCTCAAATATTTGATTTCCAAATCATTGTATGCTGTTTATATTTACATTTAACACAATTTCCCTACTCATATGGAAATGGGGTTTGTAGATGCCCATATCAGATTTTCAGATTTACTTTACAAAAGAGAAGTGTAGGATACTTCTCTTTTTGCCTTATTTGAATTTGACTTAATTAAATGTATTTATATTTTCATTTGGTGCAGCCGGGCCGGAGCAGGAGGGGACAGAAAGAGAAAAAAAGGAAGACAGCGGGGGAAATTGTGGGGATGAGAAGGGGATTAGAGAGAGAGACAAAAACAACAACAGCGAATACAACAATAACAACAAAAACAATAAAATAACACCAGCACATACGATAAGTACATGGAGACAGGCTCTGCCTCCCTCCAACCTTTTAGGAGGTTGAGGTGGTATATTTGGGTTGCCCCGCCCCGGTCAGACCGCCTGACCTCATAATCGACGTCACTTACTCTTCGTGTGACCACAAAGGGTCCTTGCCACTTGGCGAGTAATTTGGAGCTGGAAGTTGGGAGTAATACAATATTTTCTCTCCCTGTGAAAATTGTCTGAGTTGTGTCTCCTTGTTATGCAGGCGTTGCTGACGTTTTTGGAGCAAATTCTCACATGACAAGTGCCCCAATGTGTGGAGCTTTGCTCTCAAATGCATGACGTATTGAATTTCATTTTTACTCAGACTTGGACTTTCCTCTCAGCTTTCTTTAACTAAGTCCAGCACCCCGCGCCACTTTCCTGCCGATCAACAGTTCAAATGGGGAAAACCCTGTGATGGCCTGAGGCACCTCCCGCACTGCAAAAAACAGGGGATTCAACCATATATGCCAATTTGTTATGTATTACTGGGGAAGGAAACGGCACAGCAACGGAGTGTCAAGTTCAATAAATTTAATGAATACGTGGGGTGTGTATGCTACAATGTGTCTACATAAATGACTATATGTGGAATTACCATATGTGAATACCGTGAGGTTTGTTGAGGTGTTTGTTGAATAATCAGCATCCAAATTCGAGTGGGAACAAGCCAGGGGAAGTCCAAAGTCCAAGCGGGGGTCAAAGGCAAGAGAGAGGGTCCGAAAGTCCAAAGCTAGGTCAAGGATCCGGGAAGGCAAAACAGGTCCAGGAGGGAAACAGCTGTGGTGACACGAGCGCTGTGGGAAGACCGGGAGAAACAGGGATCAGGGGAACAAAAAGGCAACAAGGAAACAGGCAACGAGCAAGATCAGGAGGTTTGTCAGAAACGTGCAGCTTACGTGTAGTAGATTACGTTCCGACGTCGATGAGTGAGCGTCGGCCATCTTTATACTGCCATCCTTCATCAATGCCAGGTGTGTCAGATGTGGATTGCCGCCGGCTGTGGCGGAGAGTGGGCGCGGTCTGCCTGATGAGCGCGGGGGAGTGTGTGGTGTTCCCAGCGGAGCTTCTGCGCGCTCCCGCAGCAGAGGGAAGCACGGAGTGTGTGTGTGACACAACAAATTTGGTTTGTCCTTGTGTATAAACTTCCAGATCATGGATTTCAAGGTTCTGTACAGCCGCTCTACCAGCCCATTCAGTCTGTGGGTGGTAAACACTGGTCCGAATAGATTTGATCCCCAACAATCCAAACATCTCCTTTAACGTGCGTGACACAAAGGACGTGCCCTGGTCAGTCAGAATCTCTTTCAGGATTCCGACTAGGGAGATAACTTGAAACAGAGCCTGTGCAACACTCTTTGCAGAGATGGAGCGCAGCGGTACTGCTTCGGGACAGAGCATTGCGTAATCCACCAGGACTAGCGCAAGGCAATATCCCTGGGTACTCGGGTGAAATGGTCGGTCGGGGTCCATGCCAATTCGCTCAAATGGAACCTCTATGAGTGGTAATGGCCGCAAAGGCACCCTACGGGTGGCCGCGAGTTGACTAGTTGACAGTACAGGCAAGCCGCGCACCAGCGTTGCACGTCTGCCCGAATGCCTGGCCAATAGAAACGGACCATTATCCGATTGAGTGTTTGAGCCATCGGGTTAAAATGCGCAGCCTGGAAAACCATTTCCCGACGGCTATTTGGCACCAACAATTGAGTGATTTCCTCCTTCCTCTTTTCCCGGTGGACAACCAGGTGGTCTTACGGCAACGTCACTGCCGCTGCCAGGTCGTGAGGCCAGTGGTAGCGGACCCACGCAGATGTCCGCTGGGATTGCCTCCAAGTATTGTTCCACCATAATTAGTTCCATCATTTCACGGATCTGTCCCTGTTGCAGCCAGCGCACCACCGTGTCCCTCAGCTGCTATCCAAGGGCGAAAGGCCGCTCCTCCTAACCCAGACGCAGCGCCCGGAACGGCACCTGTGGTCCTCTCGTGATCCTCACGTCCGGTCCAGGACCCTGGTGGCAAGCTGAGCGCTGCTCGCTTTGCCTTTACCGCCAGGAGGGATAATAGCCGTATTGCCCACTCCTCTTCTGGCCACGCGCATGCTCCCGCTGTGGCCTCAAATATGTCCATGAAGCCCTGCGGGTCCTCCGACTCCTCCATCCAGTGCATCCCCACGGCCGCCAATGCTGGCCTCACCGCTGCAGGTGCCTCCACTCTGGCCCTCTCCCTCAATTCCCACAGAATCTGGCTCTGATGTGCCATCTGTCCCTGCATCGCCTCTTTTTGGCGATGGTTCGCCGCTGACACCTCGGCTATCAGCTGCCCCAGTGCCGCTACTGAGCTCGGTGTAGACAGTCTTTCCTTTTTTTTGATGGGCGCCAAATGTGGAAGTTGCTTCCTTGCGGTCCCACTGTCAGACACGGCACCGGAGCCAAGCGTGCAAGTTCAACAAGGTTTTAATGATAATGTATTTTCTACAAAAGTTTTCTCTCCTATTAGACCGTGACTTTTCAGTCACGTCCGTATCCTCCCTCCTCTCCTTCTCCCAACCGCTTGCTGTTAAAAACAACAGATGATTAGTTTAACACGTACCACCTGTGAAAAATCTAATCGCCTGCCAGCTGTGTCTCACCGTCAGCACTGCCACGCCCCCGTCTCTCTCCTCAGCACCATGGATAGAGGCGGTGACTTTTTCTCCTGCAGGCAGCGCTAACTACACCTCCCTCCACACGGACTTTGACCGATCCATACTATATACAGTATAGATCGATCCAGCAGTTCGACAAACGATGTATTCATATCGCTAAAGTTGAAATCGGTTGTCGGTTTGTACCAGATATTTTTTACACCCCTATCATGTGTGTATGTATATATATATATATATATATATATATATATTTTTTTTTTTTTTTCCCACACCCCTATATATATATATATATATATATATATATATATTATATAAATAAATATATATAGTATATTTTTATATATATACATACGTATATATTATAGATATACATATGTATATATAAATATATGTACATACATATATATATGTATATGTATGTATATATATATATATATATTTTTATATTATGTATATATATATATATATTTTTATATATATGTATATATGTATATATATATATACATATATATATATATATATATATATATATATATATATATAAAAATATATATATATACATATATATAAAAAAAAATATATATATATATTTATATATATATGTACATATATATATTTTCTATATATATATATATATGTATATACATATATATGTATATATATATATATTTTTTTTTAATATATATGTATATATATATAAATATATATACATATATATATAAAAAAATCTATATATATATACATATATATATATTTATATATATACATACATATATATATGTATGTACATATATTTATATATACATATGTATATCTATAATATATACATATGTATATATATAAAAATATACTATATATATTTATTTATATGTGTACATATACATATCTTTTTTATTTTGTTTAATGATTGAGACACTCAGACTGTACATGAAAATAGAGAATGTGGGATTTACAATATTAACTATAAGCAATAAATCATTGAATATTAACAACATATGAAAGTTGCCTCTTTTTTATTTCTCAGACTACCTGCAATGCAACGCAACAAACACGGCAAAGTGGAAAAAAAACACCTAAAATGAAAAATATCACTTTTTTACAGAACTTTGTTGTAAAATTCTGCTGCAGAGTCTATGTCTGACACCTGAGTTTCAGGCTGTCCCCACCTACATGTCGTCTGAGCTGGGCCCCTCTGTAGTGGAAAGTTGCGCTCTGTGGTCAAAAAGTTTTAGAATCCCTGCTGTAGGTGACAATTGTTCACCAAAATTTATTTTTGTGTCCCTATACTCGTTTTGTAACATTGATGTTCCCATCATAAAATGAAACCTTCTGACTTTGCATGCAAAGGTAAACAAATTTACATTATGTGATGTTTAAAAGAAAAGCCTGGACTCTATCGAGCCAATGTCCATTGGCAGCAGACTAACTTTGAGGTTACAGGGAATTATTCAAGAGGCTATTTGCTTTGATCGAAACTTGCACTCAGTGCCTTAAGCAAAAAGATAAGGTGGAGTCACCCCCACAAAGTCTTTAGCCTTCGGCAAAGTCGAATACCTCTGCTTTAGTCGCTACTCACATCTGGTTAGCTTATCGGCAAGTTCTGCTGCTACATCTAAACTTGCACACAATGCTGATACAAACACATATCCTTTCACAAATTAAAAATGGCAGCTACCCAAATTGCTATCATGAGCTGATAACACACAAATTTAATTGCTGCACAACAAATTAAAGCACTCACATGTTCTGTCCTTGAAACATCTTTGCGATAACGAAGGGTAACCAGACATTCAAAGCAAATGTCTGGTTACATAGCAAATCAAAGCAAAAGTATAGGAGTGTCTGAAGAATCAGTTTGTGCTGCAGATGACTTATTTGACGCACAAATCTTAATGTAACTTCATTTGCCCAAACTTCAGAATAGAAGAATTGTCGATTGTGACTGTTAGGGACCTTTATGAGATACATTACAATGTATCAAGAATAATCAGTACTGACCTGCTTCTATTCACAACAAGAAATGGAGCAATTATGTGAAAAGAGCAGGTCCCCATGCTTATATTTAACATTATTTAACAACTAAAGAATTGTGGCCCTCATTATTCATTTATAATTTTTTTCTTAAAGGCCTACTGAAACCCACTACTACCCACCACGCAGTCTGATAGTTTATAAATCAATGATTAAATATTAACAATGCAACACATCCTTTTTAGTTTACTAAATTGCAATTTTAAATTTCCCGGGAGTTTCGTCTTGAAAACGTCATGTAATGATGACCTGTACGCAAGACGTCACAGGTTTTTAGGAAGTATGAGCGCAACGCACACACACAGCCAAAAGTGGTCTGCTTTAACGGCATAATTACACAGTATTTTGGAGAACTGTGTTGCTGAATCTTTTGTAATTTGTTCAATTTATACTGGAGAAGTCAAAGTAGCAAGATGGAATTGGGAAGCTTTAACCTTTAGCCACACAAACACACGGTGATTCCTTGTTTAAAAATTCCCCGAGGTGAAAATTTACTATGGATAACAGCGCGGTCAAGCGAACATGAAACACAATGGAATGTCAACGAGCAGGTTTCGGTGAGAAAATTGTGGTTAAAAAGTCGCTTCTTACCGGAGAAAAGCTGAGCTTGCCCCGTCCATAGCTGCCGTCGACTCCCCTGAGACACGGCGCGTCAAGACACCCGTGGACACACACCTCTGACCATCAGGTACTATTTAACTCACTAAAACACTAGCAACACAATAGAAAGATAAGGGATGTCCCAGAATTATCATACTAAATGTGTCTAAAAACATCGTAATCTGTCCTAATGCAATCGCGTTTTTTTTTTAACTCGTTTTTTCTTTTTTTTTTAGTCCGTCGCTATCAATATCCTCAAACACGGATCTTTCATCCTCGCTCAAATTAATGGGGAAATTGTCGTTTTCTCGGTCCAAATAGCACTTTTTGTTGGAGGCTTCCATTAAAATCAAAGTGAATATGTGAGGAGCCCCCACACTTGCGACGTTATCGTCTGCGACTTCCGGTAGAGGCAGGGCTTTTCTCTTAACACCGACAGTTGCAAACTTTATCGTGGATGTTCTCTACTAAATCCTTTCAGCTTAAATATGGCAATATCACGAACTGATCAAGTATGACACAGAATGGACCTGCTATCCTCGTTTGAATAACAAAATCTCATTTCAGTAGGCTTTAAAATAAATCTCATAAATGTATAACATTTTGCATGTGTGAGTCTCTTCTTAAATTAAAAAAATTAGGTGGCGACTTGTCCAGCGTGTACGCTGACTTCTGCCCAAGTGCAGCTGGAACAGGCTCCAGCCACCCCCACAATCCTGAGAGGGACAAGTCATAGAAAAATGAATGGATGAATGAGGGTATTCATCCATCCATCCATTTTCTACCGCTTATTCCCTTTCGGGGTCGCGGGGGGCGCTGGCGCCTATCTCAGCTACAATCGGGCGGAAGGCAGGGTACACCCTGGACAAGTCGCCACCTCATCGCAGGGCCAACACAGACAGACAGACAACATTCACACTCACATTTACACACTAGGGCCAATTTAGTGTTGCCAATCAACCTATCCCCAGGTGCATGTCTTTGGAAGTGGGAGGAAGCCGGAGTACCCGGAGGGAACCCACGCATTCACGGGGAGAACATGCAAACTCCACACAGAAAGATCCCGAGCCTGGATTTGAACCCAGGACTGCAGGAACCTCGTATTGTGAGGCAGACGCAATAACCCCTCTGCCACCGTGAATCTGCTTATCCGAAGTCGGGTCGTGGGAACAGCAACCTAAGCAGAGAAGTCCAGGCTTCCCTCTCCCCAGGTACTTCGTCTAGCTCTTCGCGAGGGATCTTGAGGCGTTCCCTGGCCAGCTGGGAGACACAGTCTGTCCACAGGTCGGACACACCCTAAACACCTCATCTTGATGTGGAGGAGTAGCGGCATTACTCTGAGCTCCACCCGATAGACCGAGCGTCTCACCTTAGGGAGAGCCCCGCCACCCGACGGAGGACAGTCATTTTGGGCGCTTGTACCCGTGATCTTGTCCTTTCGGTCAAAAGCCAATGTTCCTGATCATAGATGAGGACAGGAATGTAGATCAAACGGTCACCACGACAGACTGATGCAGGGTCCGCATAACTGCAAACACCGCACCGATCCGCCTGTAGATCTAATCCACAATTACTTTACATCTAAACAAGACCTCAAGGTACTTAAACTCCTCCACTTGGGGCCGCATCCCCTTCCCAACTCGGATATGGCACTCAACCCATTGTTGGACGAGAGCTATGGCCAGATGAAGTCAGCAGGACCACATCATCCGCAAAAAATCAGAAAAATAATCCTGCAGCCACAAAACCGGATCCCCTCAATTACCGAATGTGCCTAGATATTCTGTCTATAAAAGTTGCAAACAGAATTGGTGACAAAAGGCAGCCAGACGGAGTATAAACCTCCCTGGAAACTGGTCCAACTTACTGCTGGCAACGCAGACCAGGCTTCCATATGGATTACACAGAGAGCGGACCTCAAAATCAGGCGGTCTGATACCCCACACTCTTTGAGCACTCTCCACAGAACTTCTTAGGGACACAGTCGAATGCCTCATCCAAGTCCACAAAGCACATGCCGACTGGTTGCCCAAACTCTAATGCACCCCCAGGGATCCTGCTCAGAGTATAGAGCTGGTCCACAGTTCCACAGCCCAGGACGAAAACTAAACTGCTCCTCCTGAACCTGAGGTTTAACTATCCGGCATCCTATGCAGTACACGTGAATAGACTTTACCGGGAAGACCGAAGAGTGTGATCCCACGATAGTTGGAACACACTCTCGGGTTCCTCTTTTTAAAGATGGAACCCGAGAGGCGCCACCCCCCGATGTCCCTACAATGGTGCATAATCTTGACAGCCCCACAATATTCAGAGCCTTAAGGAACTCTGCGTGGCTTTAATCCACCCCTGGGGCCCTGCCATTGAGGACCCTCCCAAATAGCTCTGCAACCTCAGCTGCAAAAATAGGAGAGCCCACCACAGTGTCCCCAGGCAGTGCTTTCTCATTGGAAGACGTATAGGTGGGACTGAGGGGGTCTTCGAAATATTATTTTTACCGATCCACAACATCCCCAGTTGACGTCACCAGCACACAACACTGTACCCATCATACACAGTGTTGACAGTGCACTGCTTCCCCCTCCTCAGGCGGCAGATGGTGGTCCAGAATCGCTTTGAAGGCGCCAGGAAGTCACCGCTTGGCCTGTCGGTACCTGTCAGGTGCCTTTGGAGTCCCATGAGCCAAAAAGGACCCAATATGACTCCTTCTTCAGCTTGACGGCATCCCTCACTGCTTCATGGTAACCACTAGCAGGTTCTGGGATTACCGCCACAACAGGCACCGACCACCTTGCGGCCATAGTTCCAATCCGCTGCCTTAACAATAGAGGCACGAAACATGGTGCACCTGAACTCAATGTCCAACTTCACTCTAGTGACATGTTCAAAGTTCTTCCAGAGGTGGGAATTGAAACTCTCTCTAAAGGGAAAATCTGCCAGAAGTTTCCGGCAGACCCTCACTATGCATTCGGGCCCACAAGGTCCGTACGGCATCCTCCCCCATCATTGGAGCCAACTCACCACCAGGTAGTGATCTGTTAAAAGCTCTGACCCTCTCCTCACTCGAGTGTCCAAAACATGAGACCACAAATCCGCTGATACAACCACAAAGTCGACCATTGAACTGCAGCCTTATGTTTGAACATAAGGCTGCTTGAACACATAATCTGTGTCAAGCATAACATTTTAATAACCAAATACCACCGTGGTTCTTATTGGGGTGGCCGTTCCTCCCAATCACGCCTCTCCAGGTCTCACAGTCGTTGCCAACGTGAGCTTTTAAGTCCCCCAGTAGAACAATAGAATCACCTGAGCGAGTACTCTCCAGTAATCCCTTAAGGTACTCATAAAATGGCGGGAAATCTGAACTATTGTTTGGTGCGTAAGCACAAAAAACAATCAGGACCCGTCTCCTCACCCGCAGGCGGAGGGAAGCAACCCTCTTGTTTACCGGGTTGAACTCCAACGTACAGGCTCTGAGCCGTGGGGCAACAAGTATAGCCACCCCCGCCCATCGCTGCTGGCACAAACAGAGTAGAGAGTTCAGCCCCTCTAGAGAAGACTGGTTCCAGAGCTCTTGCTATGTATGCCTCAAAGTGAAACCAACTAGCTCCAGACGGAACTTCTACAACTCATGCACCAGCTCATGCTCCTTATCCCCCAGCAAGGTGACATTCTACGTCACAAGAGTTAGCTTCTGTAGACAAGGATCGAACTGCCAAGATTGCCTTCAACTTTCGCCCAGCTCACAAAGCACCCAACCTCTATGGCCACTCTACGGGTGATGAACCAATTGGAAGGAGGGAACCACGTTGCCAGGCGCCATTGAGCCTCACCTCCCGGTCTGGCTGCAGAAGTGGGGGGACCAGTGACCTGCGTCCGGGCGAGGGAAAACTTTGTTCCAATTCTTGTCTATTCATAGAAGTGTCTGAGCTGCTCTTTGTATGGTCCCTCACCTGAGACTTGTTTGGCATGGGAGACCCTACAAAGTGCATAGAAGCCCCAAAACAAGATAGCTCCTAGGATCATTGGGACCCGCAAACTCCTCTACCAGAAAAACCTAAATAATTTCTGACAGGAAAAAATATTTTCATTAGAATTTAATATATATACATTACTTAATATAAAGTATTTTTCTTGTGTAACAATTGTGAGATAAGACTTAATATTTAGAAAAAAATAAGAAACAGGACTTTTAATTTTTTTTTCGTAATGTCGTTTCTGCAGTGTATTTGTTTTTATTGTCGTGGTTTTAGAGTCATCCCTCTCTATATTGCGCTTCACATCACAAACCTTTTTTGTTGTTGGCCTAAAGTAATGGTTAAATTAAGTTTTATCTATGTATTATTTGTATTACATTGCAGTATTTAGCTTAATTTCTATTGATTATGTTGTGTCAATATTGTGAAAATATTCATCAAGCCGAGATCCTTTTTTGGGTTAAGGCTAACATTGCTAACAACAATGCGCGGCTAAACTTGGCACTAGTCTGTCTTCACTGCGATAATCTCAAGATAACTTTTGGCAGAACAACATTTTGATGGACTGAATCTTGCCTCATTAGTAACACATCTCCACTTTGGTAAGACATTAATGCAAGCGATGTCGAATGACAACAATTGGAAGTACCATCGTTACATTCGCTGTGGCACTTGAGAGGGCTGCCTGAAACTGGGGCTACAACTATCCCTCATTTTAGTAATTGCCATCCCATCCATCCATCATCTTCCGCTTATCCGAGGTCGGGTCGCGGGGGCAGCAGCCTAAGCAGGGAAGCCCAGACTTCCCTATCTCCAGCCACTTCGTCTAGCTCTTCCCGGGGGATCCCGAGGCGTTCCCAGACCAGCCGGGAGACATAGTCTTTCCAACGTGTCCTGGGTCTTCCCCGTGGCCTCCTACCAGCTGGACGTGCCCTAAACACATCCCTAGGGAGGCGTTCGGGTGGCATCCTGACCAGATGCCCGAACCACCTCATCTGGCTCCTCTCGATGTGGAGGAGCAGCGGCTTTACGTTGAGCTCCTCCCGGATGGCAGAGCTTCTCACCCTATCTCTAAGGGAGAGCCCCGCCACCCGGCGGAGGAAACTCATTTCGGCCGCTTGTACCCGTGATCTTATCCTTTCGGTCATGACCCAAAGCTCATGACCATAGGTGAGGATGGGAACGTAGATCGACCGGTAAATTGAGAGCTTTGCCTTCCGGCTCAGCTCCTTCTTCACCACAACGGATCGATACAACGTCCGCATTACTGAAGACGCCGCACCGATCCGCCTGTCGATCTCACGATCCACTCTTCCCCCACTCGTGAACAAGACTCCTAGGTACTTGAACTCCTCCACTTGGGGCAGGGTCTCCTCCCCAACCCGGCCCAAGTAATAAGGTAAAACACAATTTATAGCCTCAATGCTTATTTTAAGGAATGCACAAAAAATAAATGTAATCGACTCTTGCCGTTGTCATGCAGGTTCCACGGATCATAAAGGAAGGACATGTTCGAGCAGGTTTGACTCTTGTTTATTTTTCAATAACAAGCTGTCTTCAGGTCTTGTCGCTTTTCAGCTCCTTCTCTGCTGCTCGCTCCTCGGTCACTTTCAGCCGCCCCCGTCGTCGTCTGCGGCTCGCTCTCTGTTGCTCTTGCTCTTCAGGCACTGCTGCTGTCTCTCCTCCTCCTTCTGCCCCACCCTCCTCCACTGCTGCCCTTTTATACAGCCAGAGCAGATTCATTGATTGTGTGTAGGTGCGCGATCCACGCACCCGAACACGATTGCGGCATCGCTCCCGGCACGCCTCGCCTCTCCGCTTGGCCGCATTTTCTGTCTCTTTGCCGCCATCTTGTGCCGGGCTCCAGCGCGCCCTGCCCCGCTGCTCGTTCGCTGGCTGCGCCTCTCCACATCCCTCCATCGCCATACGCAAGCCGGAACTCCAACCGGCTTTATCCTGGTCTTTTTCTTCGTCCTCTTTGACCTTTTCTTTGTCTTCTTCTTCTTCTTCGTCCTCTTTGACCTTTTCTTTGTCTTCTTCTTCATCCTCTTTGACATTTTCTCTGTCTTCTTCGTCCTCTTTGACCTTTTCTTTGTCTTCTTCTTCTTCATCCTCTTTGACCTTTTTTTTGTCTTCTTCTTCAATGTCCTTTTCTTCATCCTCTTTGACCTTTTCTTTGTCTTCTTCTTCTTCGTCCTCTTTGACCTTTTTTGTCTTTTTCTTCGTCCTCTTTGACTTCTTCTTCTTCGTCCTCTTTAACTTCTTCTTCTTTGTCCTCTTTGACTTCTACTTCGTCCTCTTTGACTTCTTCTTCCTTCTCCTCTTCTTTGGGGGTGGGGGGGCACTCGCCGCCTCCCGCCTCCTGGTCCTCCAGTACCTGCAGGAGCCGCAATTGTTGGCGGGTCTCCTTGAGCCGCTGCTGGCTGCCTGCCCCCAGCTCGGTGAACGCGCCGACAAGAGCCCAAAGGAAATCGTCCTTTTCAGCCTCCGATGGTCCTTCCGGGTTTGGCACCAAATGTAAACGACTCTTGCCGTCGGCGTGCGGGTTCCACGGACCATTAAGAAAGGACATGTTCGAGCAGGTTTGACTGTTGGTTATTTTTCAATAGCAAGCTGTCTTCAGGTCTGGTCGCTTTTCAGCTCCTTCTCCGTTGCTCGCTCCTCGGTCACTTCCATCCGCCCCCGTCGTCCTCGTCTGCTCTTTGGTGCGCTTGCTCTCCTCCTCCTTCTGCCCCACCTTCCTCCGCTGCTACCCTTTTATACAGCCAGAGGAGATTTGTTGATTGTGTGTAGGTGCGCGATCCACGCACCCGAACTCGATTGCAGCGTCGCTCCCGGCACGCCCCGCCTCTCCACTTGGCTGCATTCTCCGCCTCCTTGCCGCCATATTGGGCCGGGCTCCAGCGCGCCCTGCCCTGCTGCTCAGCAGTTCGCCAGCTGCGCCTCTCCACAATAAACAATGATTTTCTTGCTTGCCATAACCTTTATTCTTTTTTTTAAATAAATGCACACCATTAACATAGAAATTGCACTTTTAGTATGTGTGCATTTATACAAATTTAAAAGAAAACAAACTCTCATACAGAACACGGCACCCACACACTGCCACCATGTGCATTCTATTGCGACTGCAGTGCAGAAACTATGTCCGTGTATTTAAAATTCCAGGCACGCCATGTGGTCTTAATTTTCAGGCTTCCCAATGTTCGCAATATAGCCAAAGTGGTATTTCTTTTAAATTTCCGTATAAAACCGTTAACTTGGACGCTTTCCGCCGCACATGTTCGAGGTTAGCTTAGTGCTAACCACGCTAGCAGGCCAAGTACAGCAGAGAGTACAGTCGAGTGCAGCCTACACTAACAGACTTTTTCACGCTTTATGGCACATTGTTGGCTAGCTGGCTGCTTGGAGTCAAAGCTAGCTATGCTAGCCACCCAGTAGGCCTAGTGCAGTCTGCGCTAACTGCCAAATACATAAGGTTGTCAACCGTCCCTTGAAAAACTGAATCATTTTATATTACCATGTAAATCAGAACAGTCTTCGAAATGTCAATGGATGGTTAAGCACTTGTGTCCTTGAGCAAGATACTTCACCCTTGCTCCTGATGGGTCGTGGTTAAGGTCTAGCATGGTAGCTCCCACCATCAGTGTGTGAATCGGTAAATGTGGAAATAGAGTCAAAGCAATATGATTACCTTGAAGATAGAAAAGCTCTGTACAAGTATAACCCCTTTACCATTCAAAGTGCCAGCCCTTACCTGCTCCGGGACCAATGAGCTGACAGCGCTCTTACAAAGAAATACAAATTTGATTGGGAAAAGGAAAATATGTGGCTGTAAAAAGGGAACAATTGTGTCTACAAAGTGCACTGCGTGGTTTGTAGGTGCATTTGCCTATTGCCCATGATGATGAAATCTGACATTAAACACTAAACATTTAAAAAAATAACACCAGACGGGCTTCAGGTGGCAGAGGGGTTAGTGCGTCTGCTTCACAATACGAAGGTCCCAGGCTCTGGATCTTTCTGTGTGGAGTTTGCATGTTCTCCCTGTGAATGCATGGGTTCCTTCCGGGTACTCCGGCTTCCTCCCACTTCCGAAGACATGCACCTGGGGGTAGGTTGATTGGCAACACTAAATTGGCCCTAGTGTGTGAATGTGAGTGTGAATGTTGTCTGTCTATCTGTGTTGGCCCTGTGATGAGGTGGCGACTTGTCCAGGGTGTACCCCGCCTTCCGCCGGATTGTAGCTGAGATGGGCGCCAGAACCCCCGCGACCCCAAAAGGGAATAAGCGGTAGAAAATGGATGGATGGAACACCAGAGACAGTAAAACCAGTGGAAACTTTGATCAACACCAACAACCAGCCAGAAGTCAAGCAGAATATTATTTTCTTTAAGAGTTATATTTTCTTCATTTTTATATTTTTTAATTCTGCATTAAGCTGAAGTTGTTGAGCAAATTGTTTTCCATGTAGCCTTAAGCTATTACTCCAAAACCTGCGTGTAACGCTTGTGCTAGCGTCTGGGTTCTTTCGATGGTGGTTTCAGGGATGAGGCCCAATTGCAGAATACAAAGAGTCTTTTATTTTCTCTTTTTCGTTTGTTCGCTCGGTGCTCGTGGCTCTCCGCTCTGCATCTCGTCTCTCTCTCTCTCTCCTTGCTCTCCTCCCCCTCATGGCATCGGATGCTGCTAATAAAGGAGACAAGTGATTAGATAACCCGTTACAGCTGGGAAATCCACTCATCTGTCAGCTGCTTCATAGCCGGCTCCTAGACACGCCCCGCCTGTGGGAGACGCGCGTGCCACGCCCCCTCCACAATGCGTTTATCTAAATCTAAGTTTGAGTCAAAAAGTATCATTTCACAAAAAAAGGCCAAACTAATCACCACGCTGATCGGAATGAAGACAATAAATTTGGCTGATGTTTTAAGAAAATGTGCTACCCATTAAAATTTTCCACCTAACGCTACTCAGCAAACGCATGCTTGCGCATCAACGCTAAAGGTTTCCTTTAACAAAACAACCATAGCAATTTAGGTAAAAAAGGTTTCTATATTGTGAATATTTTTCGCATTATTTTACATCCCAGGAAACAAACAAAAACAAAGACGGTATACAACATGATTAATTGATGTTTGTCTGGTTGTTGTGTTGTTGTTCGTCTATACCAATAATCCTCAAACTTTATTTGCCAAGTACCACCTCAGGAAACAAGTACCAACATAAAGACCAACATTTAAAATACAGTAACATAGTAGGCCTAAGTATTCATTAAAAACAAGCCAGAAGTTTTATGTATCAAGTACATTGCAACATTACAAACAGTTTCAACAGTGAATGAATGAATGGTTTATTTTGAGCCATGCAAACAAAACAAGAGAATGACATAAAATACAAAAGAAATATATAAATACATTATTTTTACACCTACATTAAAAACATTACATGTGACTAATCTTTTGTAGATGTCAAGATTGACTCAAAAGGGAGTGGGAAGAAGTAAACTTATTAGGTCCCACCCCTATACATATACAATATATATTTACAATATATAATGCAATAATATATACAATATAATTCAGTTCAGTGGTTGCTGCGTAGATGCTATATATTATCTATATATAATACATTTGAATTCACACACACTTACATATATACATATGTACACACACATACAATTTATATATATATACATATATATATATATATACACACATATATATACATACATATATACACATACATACACACACATAATCACATACATACACAAATGCATATACCCAAAATACACATATGTCCATCATATACACACACACACACACACCTATATAAATACTATATATATAATAGTATATATAATATACACTTTTGTCTAAACATTATTAACAGTTTATGGTGCCTATGGGAACAAGCTTTCATTTTGACTGATATATTAGTGGTTAAAAGTGGATCCGTGGCTGTGGAGCTACTGCCCCTGATCAACAGGACCTGAGGACCACTCTTGCTATGTGTCCTATGCTGTGCATTAAAAGAGACGAGGGGAGCCCCCTGCCAGAGGAGTTATCCACGAACATAAGATCCCCCACTCGCCTCCCCTGTACTCCAGATAGTGTACTTATGTGTCCTATGCTGTGCATTAAAAGAGACGAGGGGAGCCCCCTGCCAGAGGAGTTATCCACGAACATAAGATCCCCCACTCGCCTCCCCTGTACTCCAGATAGTGTACCCAAATCCCTTTTCTTAGTTTCCATCGGCACCAATTCTTTAGTCAGAATTCATATTTGTTTTTACATTTGCAGAATATTAGTTACTCAAACTGCATATAGGATTGTTTGTACACAGACACACACACACACACACACACACACACACACACACACACAATTCAAAGTATTTGTCTTATTGATACTAATTCATATAGTTTAACTAGTTGGGTGATGTCATAGAAGTAATAATAATAATGATAATATCAACAATGACTAAACAATAATAATAACTATAATGATAACAATAATAATACCATTATGAACAATAGCAATAGCAATGACAATAAATGATGACAATAATACATATAAAATAATGAAGATGATGATGACAATGATAATAACAACAACAATAATAATAAATGATAAATGGGTTGTACTTGTATAGCGCTTTTCTACCTTCAAGGTACTCAAAGCGCTTTGACACTACTTCCACATTTACCCATTCACACACACATTCACACACTGATGGAGGGAGCTGCCATGCAAGGCGCCATCCAGCACCCATCAGGAGCAAGGGTGAAGTGTCTTGCTCAGGACACAACAGACGTGACGAGGTTGGTTCTAGGTGGGATTTGAACCAGTGACCCTCGGGTTGCGCACGGCCACTCTCCCACTGCGCCACGTCGTCCCTAATAATAATCATTATTAGGCAGTGATGGAGTTTAACACTTAGGCATCCATGTTCACATTCATATACATTGCCCATACCATTTTTTTGTATCTTGTTTTGAACTGATGGACATTTGGACATTGCTTGAGCCCCACATCCAATCCGTTCCAAAGTTTCACTCCACGCACAGACACACACAAACTTTTCCACGTAGTTCTTACTGTTGGAATAGTAAAGATACTACACCCCCTTAGATTATGAACTCCTTCTCTGTGTTTGAAATGTATTTGAATATTGGCAGGTAGAACCTTTTTGTTTGCTTTAAATAGTAATTGAGCTGTATTAAAATCAACTAGATCAGGCAGTTTTAATAATTTAGATAGTAAAAATAAAATATTTGTGTGGTCACAATATCCCACCTTGTGTAGAATTCTTATTGCACGTTTTTGGAGTGTAACCAGGGGATGTAGTGAAGTTTTGTTGTTGTTGCCCCAGATTTCTATGCAGTAATTTAGATATGGCAAAACCAATGAACAATATAATAAATGCAGAGCTGTGTAATTTAAGAAGAATTTGGATTTATTGATAACTCTGTGTTTGAAAACAGGAAAATAAAACTGTTACATTACAAAATTTAATTAAGTGATTCTTTGGCGTACCACTTTTGGTTCTCACACCACAGTTTGAGAATAACTGGTCTATACTGTATAGTGACTGAATGGATGTCAACAAGTATTTTGACAAGCTCATAAAAGAATAATAATGAAAACTATAAAAGCACTTGTCCCAGGAGCTAATTCGGACATTTCCTAAAAAATTTACTCAAATCCATCCATTAGTTATGTTGATAACAATTGGATTACGCAAACGGTTGCATTTTTCTATGACACAGCACTTTTTTGGGACCACATGGGCGCCGTCCTGCCAACAAGGTGTCCCTACGTGTCCACGCTGTGTAAATGTCTCTTATTATTCTGTTCTAACACGTGGACACATTTCTCAAGCAGGGACAACCTCTCTAAGAGAAGTGTGCAATTTTTACATGAAGCCAAACTCGCGTTTATGCCGGTGTCTGAGTAGTGAAGATATTTTCTCAACAAAAACAATTTACTATTGATGAGATCGTACAGTCATGAAAAATAGGTGTGTTTTTCAGTATAAAGCATCTAATTGTTAGAAAACATTGGTAAGTTTTCTTGCAATATTTACAAAATGTTTGTGGAGGACATGCCTTCTAAAGCATTTGAAAAATGGTCAAATCTATTCAAGATGTACTCTTTTGCTGCACTTCATATTTGACATCAATAACACAGGTTTGGATTAAAGGATGTGGAATGACAATGCAATGTTAACATGAAATGCTAACATCCAGCTAACGGTCAAATTAACCAACTTTGTGCAGAACATTTTTTACTGTTATCTTATTAACCTTGCTTATAAGCGGTGCTGCAGTCTAGATATCACAACACTGGAAGTATATTACCAGAGGGATGTAGCTACAGGATAGAGTTGCTATATGCATGCATATTTACACTACATTTTCAATGGTAATAATGTTTGTAACTTATCTGTTAAAAAAAAACAAAAAATTATGTGCTTCATTACAGTGGATATGTAAGTCCAAAAAAAATACCAAAAGAGGTTGGTAGATGAAAATAAAAGTGAAATAAAGTGTAGGAATACACCCAATTACAGGAAACGTAGTCCTGATTTTCAAAAAAAAAATTCTGGGCTTGCGTGGCAGCAATTCATGATAGAATTGCTCCTATTTTTTTCCCAATTTTCCTCATTTAAATTGTTTATTTTTCCACTGAAAAAGCCCCAAAAATGACCAAGAGTCAAAAGAAACGTAACAACATTTGAATATAATTTTTTGGTTGATTGTTTTGTTATGCATTTTGAAAGTAGCCTGGTTTATATGTTCACACGCCAGGTAGGGGAGTACAGTTTTGCATTCACATTTATATGGATGATGGCGCTTTCTTGTAGTTGTTTTTTCTTTATTTTTGCAGATTTGTATTCCCCTTTTCTGGTATACTCTACCAGAGAAGATATATTCAACATTGGACAGTCCTCTGTCATGCTTTTTTTTTTTTTTAACAATTCTCATTGAACAAGTTATGTTGTTATTCATTCCGGGGGAGCAGCAGCTCTCTCTGGACTTTGCCGAAAACGCAGCAGAGGGGAAAACGAGCAGGCGCACTTGCAGTGGGGATTGCGTACTGCATTTCCATCCTTTTACCTAGTGAATGTCTGCTCTGGGTTGAAAGGTTTGGACAGACCGCTGCCCCTAAACACCAGAAACAGAACTGTTTCCAGGTTCGCACCCTGTGTTTACTTCAAAAGAGCTCCCTGGGAATCAGAAATACTTTATGAATCCGAAGGGGAAATAAAAAATTTTCAGCACAATCCCATTCAAGATCACACAAACTTTATAGGGAAAAAGAACAGGATCGCTGATGGGTCTACCATCTTCCGGCGCACCTTACAAAAAAGGTGAGGTAAAGGTACACAATTTGGGGTAAAAAAATCGGTCAAAGCCTCAGCCCCTGGAGAGGGGTCCAGACTGAGGCCAAGGGAAAAAACAACTCATAACCGTAGCACGCATGTGTGTAAGAGGGAAACATCAAACATAAAACAACACAAAGGACATCAAAGACATTAAAAGAGCAGAGCTGATGCAACCAGCCATTTCTACAAAGAGCTATGACTAAAAAGTCAAATAAACAAATACACTGTGGTGGCCTCTGCAGTGTTTCATGCCATTGTCTGCTGTGTTGAGTAGAGCATGGCCGTAGACAGGAGCAGACCCAACAAAGCAACCAAGAGAGCCGATTCCACTCTAAGCCTCCCGCTAACACGGCCAGTGTCCAGTCAGCATGGATGAGCGAGGATGCGTCTAAGGATTCTAAGGTGTCCGAAACCTGCTCATCCAGCCAAGACACTGTAAAAGCCTGTCAGTCCCGGAGGTCAGTGCTAATCCACCTCTCATCCATTCTCTCCAAACGGACACTGGGGTGGAAGAGACCCAGCAGCTAGTCTCCATGGTCAAAACGCTCCAGTCCCTCCAAACTGACTCTGATGTAGCAGAGACCCAGCAGCTAGTCTCCATGGTCAAAACGCTCCAGGGAGGCAGATCCAGAAGTCCACAAAAAAGCACCGCAGAGGTCACGAAAGTGCCACCCCTTGTCACACAGTCCCAAAGGGTCCCGAAACAAAAGGCAAATTTAAAAAATAGATAAATAAAAAAAAAAAATATATATATATATATATATATATATATATATATATACATATATATATATACATACAATAACACATGAAAACAAGAGGGAAACAAAAGGATGACACAAGAGCACAGTGCTCCTGCCAGCAGCAGCCACTCCAGCAGCGCCATCTCGGAAAAAAAAAAGTTGAGGAGTGGTAGAAATGTTTTACACAAAAAAAAGGTTGGTGGTGCACAGATGTTAGGTTTTTGAACCAGACCTAATCCACATCTGGAAAGTTTTTGTATAAACTGTAAACAGGTTTATTAACAGCAGTTCTCCTTGTTTCTTATGGTTGATGTTTACATTTCACCTCAAACCTACATAACAGTGGCATTATGCCAGGCTTTGCTGATGTGGAGAAAAGCCCTCCTCACTTCCTGCTCATCATTCTAGGTTATTTCCACAGATCAAATCTAACCCACACACTTTCCAAATGCAGACAGCATATTATATATACCACCAGGTGAGCTAACACACTGGACCACTGTAATAAAGGACTCTTATCGTTCTGTTCCTTTCTGATCTCTGTCTGATTCACCTAATCCTAACATACAGGCAGAAGTTAAAAAGTGCTAAGCATGTATGAGGGACTGTAAAGAGGTGACAATGGTATCAAAGCAGCAGTTACACACCTGCTTTGATTGTACAAATGTCAGTGTCTTTAAAGTTGCATCAGAAAATCTTGATGAACCCACTGACACTGCAACATGTTACATCAGCTTCTGTGAGGATTTGTGTTCAGATGAGGACCTTCTGCACATACAACAATAACAAGCTCTGGTTTACACCTCAATTTACAGTAGGAGGCTGTGTCAGTCCAAGGAGGTCGCCTACAGGAGTGCGGACTGGGCCCTGTTCAAGCTGGCCAGCAACAAACTGACGAAAGCAATCAGGTTCGCTAAAAGGAGCTACATTGAGAAGCAAAGGCCCCCTTCTACACTAAGGTTATCCAGGGTATATATTTCCTAACCTTATCCTTGTCCGCGCACACACAGTGGTCGTTTAAGACCCCCTCCCCCTCCGTCCGCTGGCGCAACGCAACCTAGTACGCATGCGCGGAGAATGCGCACGCCATAGTCACCTTCAGTGTTGCTTTGTGTGCAAGTTCTTGAATTAAACTTAACTTACCTGAACAATAACCCGTCTTGTGGTATTTCAATTAAATGGAATCCAGTATGCTGTGGGGCTCTATTGTAGTGAATCACACCTGAGATATCATACAATAATAAAATCTCTAATACATGTTAAAGTAAACAATGGGATAAAATACATTTTACATCAATCAATCAAGGGATATCTATATCTGGTCTGGACTCTCCTCACTCTTTTGCCTTCACCTTCATTGTCACTTCTTTTTTGGTGACTTTATATACTCTAGACCAAGACGTTAAGTCCACGACATACATGGCGGACAATAACTGATAGTCAGCTTTGCCAGTCCAAAAGCATTCGCTGTTTTTCATAGTCTTCCCTTGATGGCCAGGTAATACAAAGCACATGCTACCTTTTTTTATCACAGCCACGGGAACTCGCATTTCCGTTATCTCTCCTTCGACAAATGGACAAAGTTTTTTGGTAAGTAGAATGACGGTTGACCCGGACATTAGAAAGTTATCTTGCCGCCTCAGAAGTGTTGTATCTGAAATAGCTGCAATTGGTTTCTCTTAAGCTATTCATGTGTGATCTCCACAAGCGTCTGTCCATGTAAAACAAGGGGAAACACGGCATGTCTGGATGACTCACTTCCATGATTAACCTATAATGGTTAATCATGGAGGAAACAGGTTGTTATGAAGCTGGCTTTGGCACATTTTTGCATTTCGAACTCAGTTCGAAAACTATCAATGAGTCCATACAAAGCTAAGTGCCGGAGATTCAAGAAATACACTGCACATTTACCCTTGTAAAAAATTATCCAAGGAGGGTTACCTTTAACAATGGTTTAGTGTGGCTGACACGATGCTTAGGCTAAATAATTATTAGTTTAAGGAATTATCCGGCTTAGTGTAGACATAGCCTTAAATAAAACTTCTCAGTTAACGATTCCTAAGCAGTTTGGAAAGGCTTGTGATAGGTCACCAACTACAGAAAACCTACACCCCACACTGCTATAACATACTGACTGTAAGTTGGTAACACTTACAGTCATACTCTTAATTCACCTTATAAGTGTAATCACAAGAGCCGAGTCGGGAGCTGGTGCGGACCGTTTGACAGCTTTATTGACACACTGCTGAGAACAGAAATATAACCCAATATAAACCCTCCTGGTTCTCCCTCTAGTGGTCACTGGGTGTAACACAGTGCAGAC
Organism: Nerophis ophidion; assembly: GCF_033978795.1. Classification (NCBI taxonomy): domain Eukaryota; kingdom Metazoa; phylum Chordata; class Actinopteri; order Syngnathiformes; family Syngnathidae; genus Nerophis; species Nerophis ophidion. The sequence goes on from NC_084612.1 coordinate 41,569,423, forward strand.
AAAACATAAAGCTCAATACACAACATCCCTTTCACATTTATTCACATTCACACCCACCTAAAACCTCCCCTATTAAACCCAGCCTATAAAAATAGACTAGGCCATAATTACTAAGAACGTGTGCTATGTGCAAAATGCTGTAATGTGTGAATTTGCTGTATAACAATAAAATTAATTGGAATACCCACTTAGTAAGCTATTGTAAATAGGGAACTCAAACTTAAACACGTACATGCTTACTGAGGCCGGGGGGTAAACCACCCTCGAACCTCGCAGTCGGTCAACGGGGATTATTATTTTGCCCCGAAACGTGACTTGACACTCTAACAACCCACTGCTCATAGTTCAGAGACTAAGGCGTTCTGGAGTTCTGGTAACCTGGAGTGGATAACTCCGGCCTGGCGCTTCAATATCTGCTGACCGTTTGGGGGACCCCCCTGGCTCGGGGGCGACCGTCCTGGTTCCCAGAGCATCCCCTCTTGCCAGAGAAGGGGGAGAGGCAACCGGTTGGGCCTCAATTGTCAGTTCACTCGGCACAGCTGGTAGCTCTGGACTTGTGGGAACCAACAGCGCACGGTCATCGGCTCTCATCAGCTCTGTGTGACGTCTCCAGTGCGCGCCTGCCCTCACAGCTATGGTGTAGGATACCGGTCCCTATTGCGATGCCACCAGTCCAGGCATTCACTTCTCCTCCCCCTGCACCAGCACGGCCTCCCCTACTGCAATCCGTCTGTCCTTAGCCACCAGGGCTCTGCGTTCTCGTTGGCCATCCTGCACCAGCTCCACCGTAGTCGCCATGTTTGGCCTCACAAGGTCCAAGCAAGAGCGGAGCCGACGGCGCAGAAAGAGCATAGCCAGAGACTCACTCGTCGTCATGTGAGGTGCATTCCTGTAGCTGTGTGAGAAAGCTTCCACTCTATGTTGCAGCATAAATGTCGTGTGTTCAAACCCCAGCCAAGTCACACCAAAGAATATAAATATGGGACCCATTACCTCCCTGCTTGACACTCAGCATCAAGGGCTGTAATTGGGGGTTAAATCACCAAAAATGAATCCCGGGCGCGACCCCCGCTGCTGCTCAATGCTCCCCTCACCTCCCAGGGTGTGATCAACGGTGATGGGTAGAATGCAGAGAATAATTTCACCACACTTAGTGTGTGTGACAATCATGGGTACTTTAACTTAAAAACGTTCCCCTAAACGCTTTCAATGAACGCTTCAGCGTCTGCACAAAATGCTCTGCTTGACCGTCCGTGGCGGGGTGAAACGGCACTGACCTTTTGTGCTTCACCCCATCTGCCCGTAGAAATGTCCCAAACTCTGCCACTGTGAACTGCGGCCCATTGTCACTAACCAGTGTCTCTGGTATTCCGTTGCGGGCAAGCATATTCCTCAGTGCCTGTACAGTCTTCTTCGTCGTCGTCGTTTTCATCACCTGTACTTCCAGCCACTTAAGAGTATGCATCTACCACCACCAAGAACATGTGTCCTTCGAACGCTAAGGCCACATGGATCCTTTGCCATGGCTATCCCGGCTACGACCAGGTGTGCAGTGGGGAGAGCGCAGGGCTCTTTTGGTCCCGTTGACATGTCGAGCATGTCCTGGCCCGGCATGTAGTTACTTCAGGAGCTGCGGTCTCAGCGCTGGAGGAGGAACCACCACTCGACCGCATGTAGAAGGGGGCCAACGCGTCATTTTGTCCAACTGTCCCTTCGAACTGGCCTGACACTTCCATATCTACTACCCTAGAGAGCACTGGATCATATTTAGTTTTCTTCCTAAAATCTTCACTGCCCACTCGGAGTGTCTCAAAGTGATATACTGTCACCCTATCTACTGCGTTTGGCTTTTCCTTATGTGTTACCTGCAGTGGCAAATGTAAGAGACCTTCTGCATTCCCATGATCTGCTGCTTTCCTGTATTGGATTGTGTAGTTGATTGCCGCTAACACTAACGCCCACCAATGCAATCACGTCCCCTTACCAGTACTCAATATACTTGTCAGCGGTCTGTGAGTAGTTTAACCCTTAGATGCATTAGTGGGTCAAAAATTACCCAGTGAGGTTGTTTTCTTGAAATATCTTTGTAATGAAAATGTTTTAACATTTCATATTCCAGGTATTCCTCAAAAAACATGTTTTTGACATAATTCCATATACATTTCTAACTTACCTTTTAAAAATTTTAAGAAATTTTAGTTTTTGTACTACTACCCCAAGCTTCCATAAGTGGGTCACAAATGACCCGCATGCATTTTCTTTGGAATCCAATGGGAACCTTCAATTCTTATCAGCTGTGGCTGTCTGGAATAAATAAATTGTGGACCACACGGACTATATCAGAAGTTTGACCCTTCAGGAAGACTATTTTACACAGCAAGAGCTGATACATGTAAGTATTATTGTCATATAGTATTGTGTGTGTGTGTCTTTCATGACTTATTCACTGCTTTTATTTATCAACGGATTAGCCTAGTTTATAACTAGCTAAAACTAGCTAGCTAACTAAGTCAGCTAACATTACTATTTGTATTGTGTTTGTGCGTGTGAGTGTTTGTATTATTCATCAATAAATTAGCCTACTTTACAACTAGCTAACACTAGCTAACTAAGTTAGCTAACATTACTATTTGTATTGAGTATGTGCGTGTGAAAGAATGTTAGTATTATTCATCAATAAATTAGCCTACTTTACAACTAGCTAACACTAGCTAGCTAGCATTACTATATGGTATTTAGTGTGTATGTGTGTGTAAGTGAGTGCTACATATTGATCTATTGAAAACATTACTCTCATGTTTCTTCATCAAGGTGTCATGGCTGCTAGATACACAGTTGAAATGGTCCTACAGATGCTGGATGATGGAGAGGCAGTAACGGGGTTGGACTCAGAGTCTGAAATTTCTGATGATCAGGACCCAGACTATTGTCCAGGTGGCGGTGGCAGTCGTCCACCTGGAAATCCAACTGAACAGGATCAATCTGACTCAGAAGATTCCTCTTCGGTGTCCTCTGAAGAAGAAAATATCATGTCCAACAGAATGAGTCGGAAGGGCTCTTACTGGAGCGAGTTACCTCCCACCCAGGGTAGAACACAGAGCCACAATATCATCAGAAGTCGGTCAGGGCCTGCAGAAGGGCTTAGCACCACTGTCTCACCAAAAGATGCATGGGAGCTCTTTATCACTGATGATATAATACAAGAGGTGATGAAGTGCACAAACTTGGTAGGACGGAGAGTAGCAACAGCTAGAAGAAAAGAATGGACAAATGTCACTAAAGATGAATTCATGGCCTTCATTGGATTGACCCTGCTTGCAGGAAGTGAGAAGAACTGGGATGTTTCAGTCCGTGACCTTTTTGGGAGTCCTCTACATAATCCCATGTACAAGGCCACTATGACTGTTGGAAGATTTGAAGACATTCGCCGTACCTTGCGCTTCGATGATAAGAGGACCAGAGCCTTCCGACTGGAAACAGACCATATGGCAGCCTTCCGCTATGTATGGGACCTGTTCCTGGTCAACTGCAGACAGCGATTCATCCCCAGTGATTGTGTCACTGTGGACGAACAGCTTGTACCATTCAGGGGTAGGTGCAAGTTCTTACAGTACATGCCAAGCAAGCCCGCCAAGTACGGCCTAAAGATCTTCTGGGTTTGTGATGCACGCATACCCTATGCAATAGATGGTATAGTTTACACAGGGAGACAACCAGGTGAAGAAGTTCAGAAGAATCTGGGGGAAAACATTGTCAAGCAGTTGTGTGGTAGATTTAGAAACACAGGTCGCAACATCACAATGGATAACTTTTTCACCAGTGTGCCTCTTGCACAGCATCTTCTAAAGAAGGATCTCACTATTGTGGGAACTCTACGTCTGAACAAGCCAGACATCCCTCCTCTGATGAAGCCTTCCAAGTCCAGGGAGGTTCACAGCACAGAATTTGCATTCAACAACAGCCTTACCATGGTTAGCTATGTCAGAAAGAAAGCAAAAGCTGTTGTGCTCCTGAGCACGATGCACCACGACAAAGTAGTGGATGAAAATAGCAGAAAGAAAAAAACAGATGTGATCACATTTTACAACAAGACGAAAGGAGGTGTAGACACCACTGACCAGATGGTTGGAACCTACACCTGCAAGCGCCAAACACAGAGGTGGCCCATGGTGTTGTGGTACAACATAATTGACATCGCCACCCTGAATTCCTACACCTTTTTCACGGCTCAGCACCCAGATTTCAAGAGCGGCATCACCAATGCACGACGGATCTTCCTCAAAGAGCTGTCAAAGGAGCTTGTCACCCCACACATGAGGAGTCGACTGGAAGGCTGCCCCCAACTGCAAACCCCGATTATTGAAGCAATGGAAAGGTGTGGGGTGACAAAAGCCAAAATCCAGCCACAGGACAGAAGCAGACAGGGTCAACCAAAGAGAAAGAGGTGTCAGATCTGCCCAAGTAACAAAGATCGCAAAGTTAACAACAGTTGTGGGAAATGCAATGTACCTGTGTGCAATGATCACAGCCAGAAACAGGTAGTTTGTCTGAACTGCATACAATGATGAGACAAGGCAAAACAGGGAAAAGAAAGAAGAACTGTCAATGACTGGACATACATACACACACGCACACACAATGGATGTTCACATTTTTTCTATTGCTGTTTTGGGTAATTTTGTTTTAAATTGTGAAGAAGAAAAGTGAAGAATAAAGATATTTCAAACATGAAATCATTCTTGTGTGGTCCTAAATATATTACAAAATATTATACAAGTGATTATTCTTCACCAAAATGACAACAAATGGCACGAAAACACGTTGATTCTAACATGGGTAATTTTTGACCCACTTGTGGAAGAGTGTAGGGTCCAGTCACTCGTGCATCTAAGGGGTAAAATGGCACCCGTACAAATAGGCATGGAATTTACCTACCCCAAAAATAATTCCCAGTGCCTCCCTTTCAATCAGAGCTTATTTTTGCTCCGTCTTGCTCAGTGTCCGAGAGGCCAAGGCTATGGGTGTCTCCTCACCACTGGGCATCACGTGCGAAAGTACCGTGCCCATCTCATATGGCGACGCGTCGCACGCTCGCCGCAGAGGCAACCTGGGGTCATAATGCGTTAGCACCTGCTCTGACTGCAGGTGGTCTTTTGCTACCTTAAAGGCTTTCTCACACTCCGGTAACCACTTCCATGCCACTGCTCATGCAAAGGGCTAAGCATGGTTGGCATGTTTTTAACAAAACGCCCATAATAGCTGATCCGGCCCAAAAAAGAACGGAGCTAACATAATAATGGGGGCTAGGGCCTCCACTATGACCTTAAGGTTCTCTGGGGACTTATGTAGTCCTTTTTTTCAATGACATGCCCCAAATATTCTAATAAACTCTAAAGAATTCACATTTCTCCTTCTGTACTCGCAAATCGAATTTCTCCAATCGGCCCAACACTGCATCCAGGTTTTCAAGGTGATCTGCATCATTCTTCCCAGTCACCAAAATGTTGTCCAGAAAAGAATGGACTTTGGGGAGGCCCTGCAACACTTGGTCTATGACCCGCTGAAGATTGAAGGTGCAGAGTTGATCCCGATGGGAAGACGGTTATAGCAAAACATTCCCTTTTGCGTGGTTGTGGTCAGATATTTATGGGAGCTTACTTGAACCGGCATCTGTAAATATGCGTTCGCCGGATCTAATTTGCTGAAACGCTGCCCCCCTGCCAGCGACGCGAAAAGATCCTCTATCCTTGGAATGGGGTAATATTCAGCGCAAAGGTTACTTTAAAATCTCGGTAAATACGTACTTTCCCATTCTTTTTCACAATGGGTACAATGGAAGTAGCCCATTCACTAAACTGTACTGGAGACAGTACGCCCACCTGTTCCAAACGCTCTAATTCCTCCTCCACCTCCGGCTGAAGTGCATATGGCACCGACCGTGTTTGAAAGAACTGAGGTTGACGCTCCGGCTCGAGGGTTAACGCCACCTCAAAGCCCTTTAGTGTACCTAGACCTTTGAACACTTGGCATGGCTGTCTAGTACTGTCGCCATTGTGCGGTCTTCTTGTATGGGGTGTGTGGCTCGAACCGTTTTAATCATTGTCCAATCTAACTTTACTTTTCACAACCATTGTTGTCTAAAAAGAGAGAGCGTGTCACCATTAACCACATACAGGGGGAGAAATGCCCGTTGTTTGTTGAGACGCACATCTACTTTTATTACCCCCAAAGGTGTCATAACCTGGCCTGTAAACGATCACAACACTGGCTAAATTTAGCATTGTACAGTTTTCCTTAAATGATCAACACTGCCGCACCTGTGTCTAACTCAATTTGAATAGTTTGTCCCTCCACTTTTGGTCTAACCTAGATAATCGCTGACACAGCGGTACCGTGTTTAACGCTTTTTTTCTACATTCACCACATGTAAGCCTCCCACCCCATCTGAATCTGTTGTCTCTGTGTCACTGGGCTTAGTTTCAGCCTCTACCTGATCGGCCCTCTTTGTCAATTTTCCTTTTGTTTTCTGTCCCTTTTTAATCACAAACAAATTTGTTGTCCTGGGTCCCATTTTATACTCCTTGTACATACGAGCTATATACCCCCTTTTTCCACAATTGTGGCAAGATCGGTCCTTGTAAAAACACTTCTCCATTTTGTGATCTACTCTACCACGAGTGTATTTACGGCCTGGTGGCAATGAGAGATAGAGACAGCGTTCACCTTCTGATAGCTACTAAGCCGTTGAGATTCTCGTTCCACTGTTTCTATTGAGACTGCTAATTCAACTGCTCTTTTTGTTTGTTAAATCCTTAACAGCCTATTTTTAATGGACTCACTGTTCGGCCCACACACCAACCTGTCTCTTAGTGTATTCTGTAGGTAAGCTCAAAATACAGATTTTTTTTTTTGATCTGTTACATACAGTCATAGTTTCCCCCTTCCACTGATCTGTCTTCGGAAACCTATATCTCTTTGCTATCACTATGGTCTTTGGGGAGAAATGTGCTTGCAACAATGTCACTACCTCTTCATACGTTTTCGTGATCGGCTTCTCTGTTGCGATGAGGCTGCGCAGCAGATCGTACGTCGCCGGTCCCATCACGCTGAAGAACACCGGCAGCTTCCTCTCCTCTTTCAGTCCATTTGCTGCGTAGAAGTACTCAGACTATCCACGTACATCGACCACTGCTCCGTCGACTCATCAAAGGCATCCATCTGTCCCAGGACGCCCGCCATGCTCGCCGGTGTGTCGCCCTGACGTGCAGCCGTACCCCCGCTGCTATGCTAAGCAAACACTAACAAAGCTAAGCTACCGCTAGCCGTTGATTAACTCCGCTGTTTCTACGCCAACTGCCCTCTTAAACCGTCGGCAGGCGCATCCATGCTCGTCATCTATTATATACTGAATGTAAGTCGGTAACACTTAGCCATACTCTTAATTCACCTTATAAGTGTAATCACGAGAGCCGAGTCGGGAGCTGTTGTGGACCGTTTGACAGCTTTATTGACACATTTCTGAAAACACAAGTACAACCCAAGTATACCCACCTGTTTCTCCCCCTGAGGGTCACTGGGTATAACACAGTGCAGCCAAAACATAAAGCTCAATACACAACAACTGCAGGTAACAATAGACTAAGGACCTAAACATTATCTATTACAGGTTTTCACGCCCATGACCCCAACACTAAGACTGTGTTCTCTCCCCACTGCTTTTCTCTTCTACACCAAACACTCCACCCCATGGGAACCTTATGTGAAACCCCTGAGGTTCGCAGACGACACCACCATCATCGGTCTCATGCATGATGGCAACAAGACTGTCTGATGACGTAAGGTGGAACAACTCTCTGGTGCAATCAAAACCATCTGGAGGTGAACCCGCTCAGGACTGGAGTAGACTTCAGGACAATATATGTAACAGTGTAAAAAAACCCCCATCTATTATACTTTAATAAATTATGACTGAAGTGTTGCAACAGCATCTGTTGCTAGTAAGTAGTGGGATGTACGGTTACCTACAGGAAGTTGTTTACTATTTAATGTTTATATTTTGAATAGTACTTTGCAACGGACATATAAAATGCTTACTAATTGTTATTGACTAAAACTGCATTTTAGAGTGATATTAAGAAGACAAAAATGCTTGAGAAAAACTCAAAGCTAGCAGATGTGTTTTCCTGTGTTGCTGTTGAAGATTTGTCTCATTGATTGATTGAGACTTTTATTATTAGATTGCACAGTACAGTACATATTCCGTACAGTTGACCACTAAATGGTAACACCCGAACAAGTTTTTCAACTTGTTTAAGTCGGGGTCCACGTTAATCAATTCAGCCTGAACACATTCAAGTTCTCTCCCAAGCTGTGTCTGATGCTACAGAGACAAGGTCTAAGAAGGACGTCAAGGTAGCACTAGACAGGCTAGACAGCACAAGATCTGGACCTGGATGTTTGTGCTCTTACCTTTAGAGACACAGATTTCCAGATCATCGGGACACATGAGACAATCTTTTTATGGAACAAGATGGACTGTGGGGAAGCTTCTGACTTTGTGCCCTTTGTACTTCTGGTGGATGAGAGGCCAGGGTGCCACCAAGTTATTATGAGAAACTAAGAACCCCTCTCAATGAGATGGAAGAAAAAGGCATAATTTGGAAATCCACAAGTGAATATGCTTTGTCCTAAGCTGTTGTTTGGAAGAAAGCAATTTGCGTGTGTGCAAGAACACTGCAATACACACACCCACTGCCTCGTCAGGCTGATGCTCTTGGGGAAAAGTATTTTCTCCACCTTGGGTCTGATATCATGGTTCTGTACTGTACCTCTATTTGAAGGACACAGGAAGTATACCACCTTTTCTCCCTCCTTTGGCTTTAATGAGTAAAACCGGATGTCACAGGTCCTCTTGAACAGCCTTGTTACGTTTATGAGGAGGATGCTCTCTATGCTTTTAAAAGAGATGAAAATTTCACCAGCCTCATGTGGTACCTTGACAATCTCATGATTTTAGGCCCAACTGAACAGATAGCACTTGATTGGTTGGAGATGGTTTTCTCCCGCTTACAGGACCATAACCTCAAGTTAGTGCCAAAGGAATGCCACTTTCTTGGGGAGATATGTGAGATTTATTGGCCATGTTATCTCTGAGTCTGTAGTCCAGAGAGACCCTGGAAAGGTTGAGGCTATTTACAGAGTGCAGGCATCTGACTTGATGGATAGTGATGGTGTCACTCTCTCGCAAAAGAAGTTCCAATTTCCTGGGGATGGTATTGTGTTATCAATATTTTAATGAGGATTACTCTGCCAAGACTAGATCTACGCTCCTTTCAGGTCATTAGGCAATTGGTAAGGCCAGGTGAAGGGTAAAGTCTAAATTGAAACTGTCGAGTTGTGTCAAACTGTCAGCAGAGGACTGGACGACCGAGTGTCGGGAAGCTTTTGAAACTTTGAAATGTGACCTGTTCCCCAGTGTGACACTGGCCCATCCTGACTTCCGGAAGCCTTTTATTCTCGCTGTTGATGCTTCAACTCACAGGCTAGAATTATTTTGGTTTAAAATGGGCCCTATGTGACAAGTTCTCCCACTAGCTCAAAGAAAGGCAGTTCCCCTACGAGGTTTGAAAACAACTCCCTGACCTTTGTTTTGACGAAGCCCATGCTGTATGCCTGCATACAGAGATGGGTTTATAAAATGGCAGCTTATGATTCCGACCTAAAATATGTGCCAGGGCCCAGGAATACTGTGGCTGATGCCTTGAGCCGTAAGGTTTGGTGAAAGAGCCGGATCTGTCTTTGTTGGATTAAGTTAATGGAGTTGTGAATGAGGCTGTACAACATGCTTTCTGTTTGACCAACAACTGTCAAGCTGTTCAGACTGCAGGAAGCCAGTCAACTGAAGAACAGGTTTCTTGTCAGTCGTCTGGAGGTGCTATTGCTGCGGGGGACGTGTCCGCAGTGTTGGACACACACCAGACTGGCGGTGTCTCTTTGCTGCCGTGAACGAGCTCAACATCGATACAGCTGCCCAAAGAATATTTGTCTGTTGTTGTTCCTCACAATCAACTGCATAATCTCCAGCAGTACAGTTTGGTTAGCAGAGTTTTCTTCTATGCAAACCGGCACAAAAGGCCATTGAGATATTAAAGAACAACTGAGTCAAGCTTTGTGCCCAGATTGTTGAGACACTTGGATAAGTTCAATATTCGTGATGGGATTCTCTATCGAGTAACAAAAACATTTTTCAGTTCGTCATTTCAGACTCGCTGAAGAAACGGGTCTTGCATGACACAGCTGGTCATTATGGCCGTTCAAGGACATTATTCCTGGCCAGCGAAATGTTTTATAGGGATAGCGATACGGACACCTTGAGACACCTTGTGAACTGCCAGTAGTACTTTTGGGTAAAGCACCTGAACCAGAAGCCCGAGCGCTTCTTGAGAACGTCCGCACTCTGGCTCCTATGGAATTGGTGTGTATTGATTTTTGGACGGCGGATTCAGGTGACAATAAATGCACTGATGTCCTTGTTGTGACAGACCATTTCTCAAAATTGGTTCTTGCATTTCAGAAACCAATCAGCAAAGCAAGTTGTCCTTTGGCGGTCGGACAGGTTTTTCAGCATCTGTGGGTTCCCTAAAAGGATTAATTCAAACCAAGGAGCTAACTTTGAGAGTAAGCTTATCAAGATTTTCTTGAGATTGCGGGAGTGCTTGAGTCCCACACGACTCCATATCATCCAATGGGCAATGGTTTCGCAGAAAGATTCAACAGAACCCTTGGATGTATGATTCGGTCCATTCCCTCGAAGTCCAAGTCCAGATGGCCGCACATGCTCCAGACTCTGAGATTTTGTTATAACTGTACAGTTCATGAGACCACGGGCTTTGCTCTATTTTACCTGGTGTCTGGTGGTGTCCCACGCTTGTCTGTCGACGTTATGTTCCATTCTGTCTTGGAGAACTCCAACAATGTCAGCCACAATGAGTTTATATGCCACCTAAAAAGGGATTTAATTGAGGCCACACGGTTTGCTAAACAGCATGTAGTTATGGAGGAAAATCATCAGGCTAAGATCTATATCCCCAAGGTCAGAGGGTCACCACTAGTTGTGGGTAACAGAGTGCTGCTTGAAAATCGGGGTGAGAAAGTCAAGAGAAAAGTTGCAGTTGGCGATGGGACTCAACCCCGTTTGACTTTGTGTCTGTGAGCTCAATGATCAATGTCTACAAGATCCGTGATGCTACAGGGAAAGAGAAAGTAGTGCACCGGAACTTTCTGTTCCCCAGTTAATTTCCTGACATTCCCAGGCCGGAAAGAGGTCCAGGCAATTTCTGGGCAGTCACAGTCAGATGCACATTTTAGTGGTACCCATAGCAGCATTTTGTGTAATTAGGATGACGTTCGAGCACTTACAGAGGCTCATGCAGTCACCGGTTTAGGCAGATGCAGGAAGTGATGATGAATCTGAGGATGAGATTCTCTATAATAACTGTCAGATGGATGCAACTGTGGGAGACCAGCTTGTGGACTTGCCGATCAAGCAATATTTTAGAGCCCATCATGAATAACCCATCCATTTATTTGTATTTTTTTAAACCGTTTCATCAATGGTGAAAGTTATTGACAGTATATTTATTTACGGTAATATATGAAGCTGGTGTTTTGTATAAGTCATTATACATTTAGAGTCTTATTATACAGTATGTTTGTGTAATTGTTTGGTTGGCTTGCCTTTTCCACCATAAATACATTTAAATTGTACAGCCCAAGTTAATTTTACTGCGATTTATGAATCTTTCACAAGTAGACCGCATAGGAATACAAGTGACTAAACCACTGCCTCTGTCTTTTACCCTTGATTGCTTTTGCACTTTATTTATGTGTTACTCCTTAGCCGCAAGCCTGTTATTCTTCCATTTTTGGCTTGTAAATAATGAATGCTGCGTGAGTGTGTCATGGTGGAGTTTGGCTTAGGGGCTTGCAGGCATGGCAGCACGATTGAGTAAAAGAAAGAATGAGGCACTGGGAGAAGCACACTGACCGAGAGGCTGAGCCAACATTTGGCAACGCCACAAAAAAGAGAGATTAATTGCCTACAAGAAAAGAGGAAGAAATCATGGAATACAGTAGCGAAAGCCCAGGGTGTGACTCCTGTCTGGCATGGAGTGATAGGGAATACGAAGCATTTTGGTTTTTGAATAGCTGTTAAATAAAGACAAATTAAAGTTTTGGAATTTATCCAGAAACGATTTTTACCTAAAACCTTATTCTTAACAAATGTGCAGTTTTACATGATTATTGTGTTGTGTATTTGTTGCTACTCTATCAGCCACTCGTTGATAGTGGCCACAAACATTTTCCCCACAAAGTAAAGTAGTGTTCAAAACCTTGTAACGACCAGATGTTTAGTGTGGCCACATATTTTGCATCTCAGAATATTTTTAAAGTTTCTATACAATATCCAAATGTGTTGATAAGTTCAGTCGTACCCATAAATTCAGACAGCACTGACAATCCTGTCTATCTACTTCTGTAAACATGAGACCGTCTTGGATTTTAGCTGTGTTTTTGGCTTTAAACCATTTCTCTTCCAAGTATTGATCTTTGGCAAGAAGTTGATAGCTGAGCCGAAACCATCTTGGGAACTCAGCCCCACTCCCTCCTTGCTGACAGCCTCAGACCTGCATCATTATCACAGTGCTATGCATTGGCAGTCAGGTTGCACTATCCCTTCTCTCACTTTGTGATAAACTACTGACGGGACTGTGGGCAGATAGCTTTTTCAGGATACATCAGCTCCAAAAAGCACATCAATTATTCAACCCTACAGTGCCTCATTGTAATTACTTTGCATTGATAGGCTGCCAGTCATCACAAGCGCAAGTCGTTGGAATAAGCAAGAAACTGTGCTCGTGTGGCATTTTCAATAGCAACCCCGTGACGTCCATGTGGGCCGCAAGATACTGCTAAAAATAAGTATTGTAAAATATTTTATTAGTCAGTATGACAGCAGTGATAGATAGTAAGCTAATTTATCATAATGGAAATATTGTTTCTTGTCTTCACATTCATTTTTAAATGTGACTAAATCTTATGCATAATTCGCTTGGCATCCAAATGTCCATCAAGTGCTTAGTAGTCTCACAGAAAATTTAGGCAATGTACAAAAATCTTTAAAACAATCAAAAGTCACAGGCTAATAAACTGATGTATACACAAAACAGACAATTCATTGTAAATCGTGCTTGGGATCAAAACTCATGCAACTAATTAATGTCTTCCTGTTTAGCATTCTCATGACTTTATCCTTGCTTTTACTTTCACAACCTTTGTGCATTGTCCAGGGAGTACGGATTGAAGTTTGAGCAGTCAGAAGAGCAAACAGTGGGCAAGGAGTCAGAGTGACACCTCTTTGGTTTCATCACACTAGCAAATATCTACTCAGGAATGAGTGGAAGAGCAAACGAGAAGAATGAAGGTGACTTACCTGTGAGCCAGCATGGTGAAACACACCTTTTTCTACGTGCCGATAGACCTGTAAAAATACCACAGATGAGATAAAAAGTGAGGGTGGAAAAAGACAAAGGAGTTGTGGAAAAGACGATAAAGAAACGCAAGCTTAGACTCTTGAGTGATGCTTTAGCTTTAAATTCTAACAATGGGCAAGTTTGTGTGCATGTTTTTTCTGCTCATAGACATCCCTTGGATGGGCTCCATGCAGACACAATTCATCAACCTACCCTCTGCAGTGTTCTCATTATGTCTCCTCATGCATGTGTTTAAAAACCCGCTCATCATCCTTTCCAAGTTACCAAATTACACAACTGGTGTATTATAATGCCATATTCTTTCTACATTACTGAATAGGCAAATAATAGAAATCTCTTTTCCAGCAGCTCGCAGGGACTTCCAGTGTTTTCCAAAGATAAGAAATGTTTGGCTTCATTCTCGCCACAAACACTGACACAAATTGATCCCCTCATTGTCTTGGTCAGTGGTTTGTAAGAGATCATCATGCAGAGAGCTTCTACTTCAGTGAGTGGAGATACACTCAGCGATAGCCAAGCATTTATTTTTGACAGCTTATTTGCAGTTTTTACGTATTTTGTGAAGAATGTTAGAGATAAACTAACCATAATGTCCTAAGAGAGATATGTAGAAATGCTTGAGATGACTTTTTTGCAGCATGCAATTAGGCTTTTGTGAGGTTATTGCTGTGGAAAGTACAACAAATAATTATTTTGTAAAAAAAAATGGTGTGATCGGGTGGTTTGACTACTGTAATATCTGGGCCATACAACCCACCTAATTGTATGACTATGATTACACTGCAGTGGCCCAAATCAGTCTTTTTCGAAATATGCTGACTGTTTACACTGCAAGTAAATAGTGATCTTAATCAGACTCCAGTATAAACGTACACAGGTTCCAATATGGCTTTGACACACGCCACTTGCATGCGCAGTTCGATAAAGTGAAAACTAAGGAAGTTGACCAGATTCTGTAAATGAACAAGAAAGTCTCTATTATTACTATTTTTCAGAATAAAAGGCGCCACATCTTAAAATTTAGTGTTTTTACATTGAAATAAATTAAAAGTTATGAGATGCATAAATTTATATATATAGTGTAATATATTTGGGACGGTTCTAATCTTTCTATTGCTAGTAAGTAGATAAGACACCAACATCAGCAAGGATCTACCTGAGCTTTATTTTTCAACTCACTTCTGTAAACAACTTATGCAATGTATGTCAAATGTAAGCAAAGTCTATTTGCGCAGACATTTTACAAAGAGCTGGAATATCCGGGGGACAGAGGACAACGAGACGGCACACTGCATTGCGTTTGCCTGGACAAAGCAGCACTCAACCAACTGCAGGCATATATTGATAATTAGGTGCACTGACGTGTTAGCTCCACCTACAAATAGTCAGCAAGAACTACTTCAAAACGGTCCATCAACAATCGCATTTTCCTCGGAATCAAAGTATGTAATTGTGAACGGCTTCCTGCCGCCCTCATGTGGGTTGCATGGATCATTGACGGAGGACATCGCTTGACTCTTTATTTTTGCAAATAAAGTCGCTCGCAGTGTCAGTCGGTTGCTCTTTCAGTGCCTTCTTCTCTGCTCGCGCCTGTCTCCTTTTCAGTCGCCCGTCTTCCTGTGCTGGTCTTTGTCGCTCCGTGGCTCTCCGTGGTTCTCGCTCGTCTGATCGCTCGTCCGGTCTTTTGTTTGATCGTTTGTCTCTCTTCTTCTCCTTCTGCCTTGATTGCTCCTCCTTCTCCCCTTTTATACAGCAGGGGAAGATGCAAAGATTGAGAGCAGGTGTGTGTTTTACGCACCTAGCTCCTATTGCTGCTCCGCCGCACACTCCGCCTCCTGGCCGCCATCTTGGATAGGACCACGATTTGTCCTATCCCACTGTCGGCCTGTCGGCTCCATCTCTCCACAGTTATCCATCGCCAAACTCAAGCCGGGCTTCAGTCCGGTTGAGCGTACTCCCCCCAACCTATCCCCTTTTTTTTGAAGGAGCGGAATAAAAACTGCCTCGGCCGCCAGTCTTCTTTGTCTTTGCCTTTATCTTTGTCTTCTTTGTCTTTGTTTATTTCTTTGTCTTCTCGAACTTCAATTTCTCTGACTTTTTCCCTGTCCTCTGTGACTTTTTCCTTGTCCTCCTTGACTTTTTCCTTGTCCTCTTTGACTTTTTCTTTGTCCTCTTCGACTTCTTCTTTCACAATTTTTTGATTTTTGTAACTTCTTTTCCATCTTCATGTTCCTCATCTTGTTCGTCTTCATTATCTTCCAGAATTTCTTCAATTACTTCTTCTTCTTTCTCAATTTATTGAGTTTCTTCGACTTCGTCTTCATATTAAATTTTTTCTTCATCATATTGTTTGTCTTTATCATCTTCCAGAACTTCTTCAATAATTTCTTCTTCTTACTCAATTTCTTGAGTTTCTTCAGCTTCTTCTTCATCTTCATCATTTTCTTCTTCATTATTTTCTTCTTCATCTCCATAATCTTTTTCATCATCATAATCTTCCAGGATTTCTTCAATTATTTATTGTTCTTTCTCAATTTCTTGAGTTTTTTTCCCTTACTTTCCATCTTCAACTTCTTCTTTATCATGACCGGGGGTTTTGGTCCTTTCCATCCACCCCCCCATCGCGGGGCGAGACGACGGCAGGGCTCTGAGGTGGGTCCCGCAGCCGTCCTCGTCGTTGCTTCCCTCTCTTTGGCCGTCAGCTTGCCCTGCTGGTCTGCAGACGCCACTGCCGCTTGTCCAGCCCCGCCTTCCAGGTATGATGTTTCAGTCCGGACTTCACTGGCATTTTCCTTGACTGCTTCTTTTGGGGAGGGGGGCACTCGCCGCCTCCCTCCATTTGGTCCACCAGTGTTTGCATCAGCTGGAAACACTGATGCTTTTCCTCCGCCAGTCTGCTGAACTTCGAGACGAGCTTCCAGAGGAAGTCGTCCTCTTCTGCCTTTAATAATCCACCTGCGTTGGGCGCCACTGTGAACGGCTTCCTGTCCCCATCGTGTGGGTTGCATTGATCATTGACGGAGGACATCGCTTTTCACAGGATTGACCCTTTATTTTTGCAAATAAAGTCGCTCTCAGTGTCAGTCGGTCGCTCTTTCAGTGCCTTCTACTCTGCTCGCGCCGGTCTCCTTTTCAGTCGCCCGTCTTCCTGTGCTGGTCTTTTTCGCTCCGTGGCTCTCCGTGGTTTGCGCTCATCTGATCGCTCGTCTGGTCTTTCGTTTGATCGTTTGTCTCTCTCCTTCTCCTTCTGCCTCAATTGCTCCTCCTTCTCCCCTTTTATACAGCAGGAGAAGATGCAAAGATTGAGAGCAGGTGTGTGTTTTACGCACCTGGCTCCGATTGCTGCAGCGTCACTCCAGGCGCGCCTCGCCTCTCCGCTCCGCCGCACACTACGCCTCCTGTCCGCCATCTTGGGTAGGACCACGATTTGTCCTATCCCGCTGTCGGCCCGTCGGCTCCGCCTCTCCACAGTAATATATATATCTTAATATACTACATATGTCCTATTATTTGCACACTATTGATTAGTGATGTACCAAAAATGTGGCCGCCGAAAGCATACTGATGTTGTGATGACGTATCGACTTCCGCATTGCGTGCCACATCTTTTCCTGCGCATACGAATGACGTAGCCCGCCCAAAATATTGCAATCAGGTCACATTCTGATTGGATTTCCGTTTAGACTGAAATCGCATTGGAAAAGATTAAATTCCAATCGGATTTGGAATACCTTCTGATGTGGCCGTAATCTGATGCGAAAAGATAGAATTTGAACCACATCAGAGTGTTAGACAGGTAGAAAATATCCAATTTAGGTCACTTAAGGGGGAAAAAAAACAGATTTGGTGTACAGTAAAAATGAGGCCTACGCAGCATCCACCTAATTTTTGGACATTCTATTTTAGCCGATCATCTTTGGCTTTGGGCTGCGTTGTGTGCATTTTGTTGTTTCTTCTCCATGACAAGGATGAGCCCATAACACACTAAATGGCTGACGGAGTGATTGTGTTGGTGCGTTTGATTTAATGTGAACAATTTTAATGGTTTAACGTGACCCATCCAGCAATTTTATTGATCTGATGTAACAAAGCAAACATTTAATTGGAGGGAATGTGAATTAACTGCTGCATTGTATGAAGACCAGGGTTAAGCGTGAAAAAAAATAGCAGCCTATAGTCCGGATATCACAGTACTTATTTTTTTCTGTAATATACTCAAATATTGCATGCGGTCATGTACTGTATAGTCACTTTCTGTAACTTTACATGTCAGTGATCTTTTTTTCTTACGTTGTGTTTCCCTCATTACAACATCTTCCTTCATGTTTTTAGGGGAACTTTACTACTTTGTTTAATAACCAGATGAGTCTGCCATTCTAAGCCATAGTATTGTTCCTCTCTTTCAAAAAACTCTTAATCTAAGCTATAGTTCTTGAAAGCCTGGCCATTGTCCGATAACAAGACCAATATTTCCCCTTGGGGTTTTTGGATTTATAGCCAGTAGTATTTATGGAGAGGATCCAGTTGCAGATGAAAGCAAATGAACACACATGCACACAGAAGGAAGAGGGCAAGAAATGCTAATTCAGACACACAGAAGGGAGGTGTAAATCCAGCCCTCATTGTGAATTCTGCTCGTCGGCTGTATTGTGCAGCGGTGAGCCCCTTTATTCAATTGAGCTGCCATCCATCCTGGATATGGCTAGAAGAAGGCACGTACAGGGAGCTCCCAAAGCAACCTTAGAACCACTTCAAGACACAAGGGCTGCTTGTGCACACATCAACAGATCGCAAAGGGTGACAAGGGACTCATTAGGACCCCAAAGGCCTGATGCAAATCTCCAAAGGGTCATTACATACAGCTGTGTTATGACAAAGTATCACTGTTGGCATCGCAAGGTGTTACTCAGAATACCTGTGCACTCGTGTGGCTAAAACAGTCCTTGAATGTTTGCTCATGCGAGTCTGACATACAAACAGAATTAAAAAACTACAGCAAAAAATACATTTGAATGAGGGAACCCATCCAATGTTGTCCTCTCATCCACTCTGAAATGTGATATACACTACCTCTTCTGTGACCTTTCTACGTTTAAAGACTAGACTATACTTCATGTCTAGTCTGACCACATCATAGGCGGAAGGTATCTATACTGTTCTTGTTTTTGACCATCTAGGGCAAATATAATTTCAATTCACAGCACAAACAAGACAACAGTCTTTCTAGAGGACATTCAAAGTCATCCACCTGATTGCACACACACACACACACACACATACACACACACACACACACACACATATACATACTGTAATTTATAGTTTTACAAAGACATACGAGGAATCCTGAAACAAAGACTCTGCAATCTTGTTTATTTTCCCATTTCAACAAACCTGCAAAGTTACATGATGATGATGATGATGTTGATGATGATGATGATGATGATGATGATGATGATGTTGGAGGCCATCCAATATTCTGCACTACAGATAAGTGGAGAATGACTAACAACCATTACTGAACCTGGGGGCAAAACTATACGTACATCTAAAATACAATCTCCGCGTTATTAGTAATAATCATACTTTGCGAAAATCTTCTTATCGCCTGTAACCTATGAGCCGTGATAAACAGTTTTCTGCGCAGTATAATTATCATTAATAAATAAAATATTTTCATAGTTTACCTGTTTATGATCTTCAAGTCTTATTGAAGCCCTTTAAATATGAAATATTCATATGGTCACCTTTATAGTCGTTTGACCCAATGTAGTAGCTTTGAGTTTCTTATACTGTACATTATAGTATTTACCAGTAGCCCGGAGGATCCGCCAAGCATCATTGCTATGGCAGTGGCACAGTACTTTTGTGTTTACATTTCATTAACTAAATGTGCATACCATAAAAAATGACATGAAACTTATGGAAATCAAACATGATTGACGCAGCACCAAGGTATTTATCAGAATGATGTATCATCAGGGTCGTAGTTCAGGATACTACTTATCTTTTATTGTTAATAATGCTTCCAATCACACCACCACATTGGCTTTGTCATGATCCAATACCCTGGTCATGTTATGCTTGGTTTTTTATAGCCTTAATTTGTTGTTTATTTCTATTTCAGCACCCTTTTTTGATTTCTTAGGCGTCCTTCTGTATCTTGGGGAAATGACTACCGCAAAAACATGCGTCCCAAACGCAACAGAAGACGACTCCGGCTCTGTAGTCATCTCCAGCTCTGCAGTCATCTCCAGCCTCAACTCTAGCTCTGCAGTCATCTCCAGCCTCACATGCAGTTCTGCAGTCATCTCCAGCCTCAACTCTAGCTCTGCAGTCCTCTCCAGCCTCACCTCCAGCTCTGCAGTCACCTCCAGTCTCACCTCCAGTGGATCTTCCCACAGGGCCACATCAAGCCATGCAGTCAGTTCTAGCTTTGCATCAAGTCTGGCAGCCTCTAGACCTGCAGCCTCCGCAACCTCCAACTTGCCTGCCTCATAAGCGCCCATATGGCGTCCGCACGGCGCCCTCCGCGCCATCAGCAACAATGCCCAGGATCTGGGCGTGGATTTTACAGCTGCTGGCGTGCCGCTTGTGTCTGCCTTTCTGTCGGCCATGGACGTGGCCGTTCAGTTGTCGCCCGCTTTGCTAGCTGCAGCCGCGTCCATTTTGCCGCCGCTATCTGACTCGTCCTTGGTGGCTTTGGGGATACTTGGCTCGGCGAGCCGTCACCATATCCTCTCTCCACCCTCCAAGAGTATAGACTTAATCTGTTTGGGAATATTGTCATGATTTGTTGCCCAGGTCAGTTTATATTTGGTTTGTTTTCTATTTCTGTTTCAGCACCCTCTTTAGTTTTCGTAGTTGCAATGGGTGCTGATTTCCTTCACCTTCTGCTGATTAGTAGTCGGGACACTTACCTGCTTCTGATCACTAATCAGAGAGCTATCTATACCTGCCTGGTGCCACCCTCTGCCTGGCAGTCTTGTTCGCTTCATGCAACAGTTTGTGTTTGTTGATTTCTTCATGTAAGTTTGTTTGTTAGCTACTAGCTTCTTGCTTGTTCAGTTGTTCAGCTTTTCCGTAGCTTGTCGAGCCAATCGGCACGTTTACCTTTTTGTACATTTTGCCCTGCAAGCTGTTCACTTGACATCCTTCTGTATCTTGGGAAAACGTTCACCGCAAAACGATGCAAACCAAACGCAACAGGCTTGTCTTTAAAGTCAATAATTAGGACTTTGTTAATCCATCTCGGCTAAAACACATGATTTCCAATCAACTTTTCTTATTTTTGCACTCATCTTGACTTTCAGTAGCAGATATAGCGAACCACGAAACTGTCTGGCTTGTAGTTGTGTTTATTGGAGAATCAACTTATGAGCAATCGTGGTTATTTTGTACTATTACATTTTCTGTCAGCTTCTTTTGTCATGAGCAACAACTGGTAAAGAGAGAGTTTATCTTATTCTTGTTTTATGGTGCAGCACTCAACGTTGAAGGTTCATTACCACCACCTACTATATTGGAGTGTGAACCAGAGGTCTCTCCCTTCTCAATCCCTCACATACATACTAGATACTGTACTTTGCTACAATAATTTATATTCCATAAACCCATATCTTTTAGAGATTTCAGTAAACATTTTATGGTTTCTGTCAAGTACCCCTCTGAGATTAACCTCCTTCTGTCCATGTCTTCTAACTTTTTCTTTTAGTTTCCCCCTTTCTCAACTGTCACTCCCACAATGAATTATTGCATGTTCCACTGACTCTACCTTATTGCAGCTGTCACATAATCGCAATGTCAGTCTGGCGTATCCTAATCTAATGTGTGATATTATTCTTTCCTCTTTCATGCTCCCCCTTACAGCTATTTTCGCTCTTACTGTGTTCTGTATTGCATGTGTCTTCCTGTTAAACTTATGCCCCAGTGTAATTGCCACTCATTCAAAACATTTCCTTTAATTAATGATTTTGCCTCTGCCTCACCGAGAGGTACCTCTCTGTGCTGCTTTAGTGTTAGTGTCTGCTTTGGATGGATTTTGATTGTCATTGTAGAAGTACAACAATGTTTTGTTTTCAGCAAAAACCTGCTCATGGTTAGACAAACAAACACTGTACAGGGTTACAGAACAGGAACACCGATGGGTTGCCACACGGCGCCCCATAAAAGGTGGGAAAAAGGTAGATGCTGGAGGAGGATGATTAAAAAAAATTCAATCTCAGACTGAGCTCCTGAGGGGAGTGAGAAAAAAAACTCCATAGCAAAGCACATATGCATAATACAACATACAATTTAAGACTTGCAACAAGGGGTGAGGGGGCGGGTATTCGGCCCGAAGCTGCGAGCCACTACAGGCGCTGCTTTGTCCATCATAGCACGCTACGCTTCCGTCAGTCTACCCCAGGGCAGGGGTGGCTACAGATGTAGCTTACCACCAGCAGTTGTGAATGTGGAGGGAATGAGTGATGAGTTCCTACTTCTCCGTGAATCGCTTTGAGTGTCTAGAAAAACGCTATATAAGTGTAATCCATTATTATTGTTATTATACCACGTGGGATAAAGCGTCGGAGGCATGAGATGGAGGGTAATTTTTTTTTGTGTGTGTGTCGTGTATTTTTCGTGGATGCAAATGTGTGTGTAAGCCTGCAACATGTGTCTGCCATCTGATCTGCCAATTCATTTCCCTTAATGCCTATGTGAGCTGGAACCCAAAGTACCTCACACTGGTATGGAGCCTCTCAAGCCCGAAATGTATTTAATATATTTCAGTAATTATATCTTGTCTGCTTTTCAACCTAATATCTTGAAAAGAGATTAATGCTGACCTTAAATCTGCGTGGACCACCACCTTCTACCCACTGTAATACTGCAGTATTGAAACTGGAAATAATTGACATGTTTCAACACAAATTTTCATTACAATGTTGATTCAAAATCCTAGGCGAAAGTGTTTGCGAAGATGAGACATATGCCCTTTAAACAAGTTGTATACACACAGGAAGTAATACACTACAGTCTGACCAATCACAATCTTTACAGTCTGTGACTTGATTAGATTGTAAGACACTGTGTATTAGGTTTGGAGGTGGACAAGCGAGCTTGCGTAGCACACACTGGTTTCTCGAAGCAAGAGAAACACCAAGGTTTCACACAGTTGTACCACTTACAAGTTTCCACTGCTAGTAATTACACAAATAATTAGCTTTAACTTTTATACATGTTTAAAATTGCAAAATAATTCAAGGTAGACCGCAGTCTCCCATGTCTGTTTGGTGAAGGTCGGTATCAAATATACTTTTTTACTGGACAACTTTTGATTAATAAAAGATACCAGCATGAAATCTAAGGCTGAATTCACACTTCAGGTCTGTAAGTGTTAAATTATGAATTTGCCTCCATCTTTTCTTTGATCTTATCTTATTATCTGAGGAATTATTAGGAGCCGGGTATACTTCCCAACCAAAGCTATCCTCGGATCATTGACGTTGTTACCCGCCCAAATGACACATTGACCTCCAAATTGCACAGATACTTTGATTTTTAATTAAGCAAATATGTGCTATGAGCAGAACGCAGCAAGGTGTGTTAATGGTCTCTGGCCTCTGTTAGAATCATGCTGAGATCTCAGGCCATCGCCTCCCCCTCCAATCTGCACATAAGATGATGCCAAGCCATGTCACACAATCATTCCTTATGCTCTTCCCACTGGTTCTTACTCATTCACTCTAGTTTGCCTTCTGTCTCTCACTCTCTTCTGGCCTGCTTGATTTAATATTCATGTATATGAAGAAAGAACATGCAAAGGTGTCATACACTGTACGTGTTAGGAGAGAAACTGACAAGTTACATAAAGGAAGATATGCCGAAAATAAATATTCTTCTTAGTGCGTTTCAACCAGAAAACACAATACATTGCAGGACGTAATTCTATGTGGTTAACGTCTGAAATATTATCTTGAAATAACATTTCAGATCTATAAACCGCTATTTTTTGCCACACTTCAAGCCACGGGTGTCAAATTTGGCTTGCCGTACAATTTCACTTGGCCCTTGAGGCAATATCAAATTAACATTAGAGCTGGCCCGCCGGTACTGTAAAGGCACTGCATTTAGCGTTGTCTACAATATGTTGTCACGTCCGCTTTTACTCCATACAAACGGCGTGCCGGCCAAGTCACATGATATATGCGACTTGTACACACACTTAAATAAATGCTATGCATACTTGCTCATCAGCCATACAGGTCAGACTGAGGGTGGTCATTTAAACAACTTTAACACTGTTACAAATATGCGCCACACTGTGAACCCACACCATACAAGAATGACTAACACATTTCGGGAGAACATATGCACCGTAACACAACATAAATAGAACAGATACCAAGAACCCCTTGCAGCACTGACTAACACCAAAACCCGCCCCCCACCTCATTATTATTTTATTTTAAGATTTATTAGCCTGTGGAAAAATGTAATGTTGGTCTTTACCTCAGAAGGCTGCAAATAGAAAAGAGGCATTAAATGTTTTATTAAATTGTATTTATTTGACCTTTTTTTTTTTTTTCGTTTGTATTTTGAATGTTGATTTTGCACTATTAAGTTATATAATTATTGCTTGTTCCATATTCATTGTTCAAGCAAATCAGTGTAGCAAACTGAGCAATAATTAACAAGTTATTCATGCACTTTCTCTTGTTACTTTAAGGCTTGAATGTTTGATTCATTCATTACTGTTATTTTATTTTCAAATTTATTATTACCCTGTGGACAAAGTTTATTTTTATATTTACCTCAGAAGGCTGCAAATAAAAAAGAGGCACTCAATTTTTATTTAAATTTTATGTGATATGCCATTGAAATTTTTTAACTATTATTATTATTATTATTTGAAACTCGATTTTGCATGTCACTATGAAGTTATATAAGCCTTGCTTGTTCAATATTCAAAGCAAAACTTGTTTGGGTCCCTATTAAAAGGTTCATCTGTTCAACCTTGGCCTGCGGCATTGATCAGTTTAAAATTTTGGCCCACTATGTATTTGACTTTGACACCCCTGCTTTAAGCCAAACACTTTATTCAACGCTGTGTATGATTTATAGGATTTAAAAAAATCTTGCCTCGTCACATCAAACCGGTGAAATTGTCAAACAGGTCAGAGTAGACCAATTGAATTAAAACACTCCCACAGTCAGCCATTTAGCACATTTTGCTCTCACCCTCATCATTGAAACGACACAAAGAAATTCACAAGACTGAGCCCCAAAGCGGAAGGTAATCTACCCAACCTCAAAAAAAGGAAACAGCTCCCACACGGAACGAGAATCCATCACCACTAACGGGCCCCGATTGTCCAGAACGCTGTGCGCCGAAAAAGACAACTTCTGCATTTTCAACGCACAGGACTAGGAAAAAAACAAAGACTGCTCTTAATGACCTCTCCGGTGAGGTACAACTGTATGCCGTGTTACAGGCGCTGTATTTTGTTAAATCTGTGAATGGACACAAGCGCCTGTGTAAATGTTTTATGTTTTACTGTGTGCACTTGCAGCTTATAGACCCGTGCGTGCAAAATATAATTCATCCGAAAATCAGGGGGGTGCATTTCATTTTTATGCTAGCCTAGAAATAACGGTAACATTTGACTTACTTTACATTTCACATAGCAACCAGGCCTGCAGTAGCCTGGACCATAAATTATATTTTCCTTCTTTAGGCCATGACCAATCGTTAACCTTGTCATTTGTCTTATGAAATATATTTTTTGGAAACATAAGCAAACATTCAGTATTGTAAGCCACCGCTATGTGACAGAGAGATCAGTACAGCCTTTAATCACAAGTTGTTCACATTGTTGCTCACCTGACAATCACTGTGTTGCTATGCCGATTGCTGTCATGTATGACTGTTACAAGTCTCACTTGTGAGGGAGGGAGGGGGACTTCTGTTTGTCACCCTCAACTCGTACTGGGGAGACTGGGCGGGTGAGAGGAAGACAGACAGAGAGAGGTGAAGAGTGAGCAGGAACATGCTGTGTCCTTCTTCTCCATTACCTCATGAATATGCAAACCAGACAGGTCAAGTAGGCATCAATAACTCTCATCCCTCCTGGAATTCAAGGCAAGAGGGGGAAAGGGAAAAGGAGAAAAATCCTCTGATGCTTTCATCCAATAATGGTGGATCCGTGTGGCATTTTACGGATATCTGTGTGAGAGAGCAGCGTTTTGTCACATTGAAGATTCAGAGAATAACTTGTAAATCTGATGGTCCCTTGTCTCCCATGAGAATAGATTTAGTGTGTTTCTGTTTGTTTAGTCACCCTTTATGATGTTTAGTGAGGACTTGAGAGTCTGGCTTGTTCCAGGAATTTTACAGCGACTTCTTGACTTCTGTGCAACAAAACAATAATAATAATAATATATTTTATTTGTAAAAAGCACTTTACATTGATAACGATGCTTCGTTAGAAAAAGCATATTTTACCACAAGGTTTTCTCGTGATCCAAAACAAGGAGTTTGGTTTAGAATTTTTATTTTTTTCTCTTTATTGTTGGCCGACCACAAAATCCCAGTTTAAATATGTTGTATTAAAATAAAAAGGGCAAATTGGGATCATTCTTTGTTACGCTTATCGCCATCTTCGCTCTCCTAGTGAATGCTTTGTGCTGTTAAAAATTCTAAGGCCATCTTTACGATCTGCCACTTGACTGATTTTCTGCACCTGAGTAAACGAGCCCTACTTTGGCACAAAGGAATAGGTTGGCCAGGGCAGGATGCACACAGACAACATAGCCGAGTCATGGAATGGCTATAATGTGATCCATTTTGTCAATATTTAAATCACGATTATTCATTATGTTAAGTAAATCATTATTGTACTGCCCTTTCAAAATAAAACATAAAATAAAGATAAATCACAAATAATAAAATATGACATCCATTGCTTTCCTCCTCTCCAAGGTTCTCATAGTCATCATTGTCACCGACGTCCCACTGGGTCATTATTGTCACCGATGTCCCACTGGGTGTGAGTTTTCCTTGCCCTTATGTGGGCCTACCGAGGATGTCGTGGTGGTTTGTGCAGCCCTTTGAGACACTAGTGATTTAGGGCTATATAAGTAAACATTGATTGATTGATTGAATTTTCAAAAGACAAAGGGCCAACCAAAAATAATATGCCATTGCATAGTGTTCCAGGGTTAAATTGGGTGCCTGTTGATACATTGTGAGTCACTCTCCAGGAGGTTAGTGAACGGATGTGATATTGCATTTATTTTTCCTAATATTTTAGGATCTACTAGTATAGTTCCTATATGGACGTGTTGGCAAGCAATTGCTTCAGCTTATCGATTCTCAAACCGGGGTACATGTACGAGTGCTATGCGGGCTTCGTATAGTGGCATGCCAAATAATTGCTTGATTAAAGTGCAGTGTTTTATCTTCCTTTATTCAAACACAGTGTTACTGTTCAAACTGTGTATAATATTACAGTGGCCAAACATTTAAAAAAAAGGTTGTTGAATAAAACGTCTGCCTTGTTTTTAATGAATACTTAGGCCAACTACTCTACTGTATTTCAGCTACAATCGGGCGGAAGGCGGTCATACACCCTGGACAAGTCACCACCTCATCGCAGGGCCGTTTTAAGGTGGTACTTGACGAAAGCTGCAGTACTGTTACCTCTGCTTCTAACGTCTTGCACTCACTCTCACATGAGTCCACTGTCTTTTGGTTGTGAAAGGACTTAATTTGATATGCTGCGTATGTAGCCTGCATGTTCAACAATCACCCTCTATAAATCGTAGCGGTCAAAATCGTGATCATGATTAAAAATGTATTAATCGTGCAGCCCTTCTTGTTCAAGTAATTTATTATAGCCGCCACTGCGTTACACGATTAAAATAATCAGAACGACTCAAAAGAAGGCAAAGTGAAGGAATTGCAGTGATAGGACAAGAAAACGGGGTGAAGCACAAACATTTAGCATTAGGGCAAGCCAGCAGGGCCCAGGTTTGCAACGGCCAATTGCTCCCAAGTCCAGTACGGTACAAATGGCCTGGTGCGATAATAGGAATGTGATACAAAATTTAATTTTTTTTTTTTACTAAATTAAGCTTCCGTTTTTGTTTTTTTCCTAAATTGATGGTATAATTGTCCGGCTGAAATGGGCATGAGAAGAAACCTGAAAAGAGGAACACTTTTAGTATGTGCTTACACAACGGAAAACAGCCTTAAATCCGCTGCTATAAAAACACCAATTACAGTTGTCATGTCATTGACTCAATAAAAAGTTAGGTGGTGTTTGCATTAAACTACCTTTTTCAATAAACTACATGTAGTTAAGCTACGTATCTTAACCTCATTTTCCAGTAGCTTGGCGCTAGCTTAGCTGCTTTTAAACCTATGTAGTTAGGTAGCTTACATCAAAGCTACAAACTACAAAGAGAGAAAATGGACTGCGAATCCAGGCCCCCACAAAATATGGAGAAAATAAAATGACCTGGCTGAATGAGAACATCCATACATACGGAGAAAATCCATGATGATTGGTTGGTGTTCATATGATGAGTCACACTTGGCTAAGGTTAGGGCGAAACATTACGGGCTGGCCAACCAGAGGCAAGATAAGGTGGTTTATCGAAACCAGGAAGCAGAATCATTACAGTCACACTCATGTCACATGACGACGAGGGATTCGAGACAGAAAGGCACTTTGAGCTGACCACTCAAAGAAAAAACAACTAAAAAATGGCAGTAGGATTTTCACCCGCATATTAAATTGTTCCTTTAGTGATGAAGATGATGCGCAGGAAACCCACAATAAAGTGTCTTTGGCCATATTTAGACAAATGTATGGGTTTGGAGAAAACAATGCACAAAACTTTAGTTTTTAGTTGTTTACTCTGTAAACCAAAGTCATAACGGCTCTCTTCATTGAAGACATGGAACATAAATTTAGGAACACACATTAAGGTGAGTTGAGTTCATGAAAGGTTTTACTGCACATAACCATTACCAACTGTTCCCATACAACATAAAAATCATTGTTTTCATATGTCAAGACATAGATACGTTGTGTTTTTTTTTTTTTTTTTACCATTGCAGAGAAAATGAACAACATAATAGGGGTGGGCCAAAGAAAAGACAAACTATAATAAATACATACCTCTAGAGGTAGTTGTAGGATGTCCCCAGCTAAATGACAGATGGTTAATAGTAATGGACCCAATAAGGCTCCATTAATACACTCTCAGTTACATTAACATTGATATTATACATGTAGACCCACAGATAGAAATGCCGTTGTGGAGAGGCGGAGCCGACAGTCCGACAGCGAGGCGGGTCACACCATAGCCCAGCCCAAGATGGCGGCGAGGAGGCGTGGCCGGCAGTTCGATAGCAAGGCAGAGCACGCCGGAGCCCGGCCTAAAATGGCGGCGTAGACGGCGAGGCGGGGCAATCAAGATCAGGTGCGTGGATCGCACACCTGGGGGAAATTGAGTAATCCCCTTTCACTGTATAAAAGGGCGACAGCCGTGAATGTCAGGGAGAGAGGCGGAGAGACGAGAAGGAGCCAGAAGGAAGCTGACACCTAGAGAGAGAGACTGACAGCGGGGGAAAGGCGACAACGCACAAAGTAGAAAGGCAAGCAGCTGAAAAGCAGTCTTTATTGAAAAACAAAGAAGTCTAAACGTGTCGCCGCGATGTCCTTTCTTGACGGTCCTTGTAACCCGTACGATGGCTTGAGAAGTCTGTCACAGCCATTTAATGTAGCTTTGATGTAGCAAGCTACTTTTGCCATGTAGCTTGTAGTGTAACTTGCTACAATTCACTGGGGACAGCTTCCCCTGTAGCATAGCTACATTTAATCAAAAGTAACTTTTAGCTTAGCTTACTACAGCTTCCAAATAGCTTGCCCATCACTGTGCTACAGCAACGTTAACATTCTTGTGTTATTGTTTCAAATGTGTAAACATGTACAAACATCAACATACCCAATCTCTGCTAATGGCAGCATGCTTTTCTTTTCCAGTGTATTTAACCAGGAAGGTAAAATGTACTCAAAAGGAAATATTTATGTTCCCAAGCAGTACTTCTAGCTATGTATGTTCCTGCTGGCCAAATGTTGGGCTGCACAATTGTGTGTATGTATTGTTTTTTACAGAGTAGATGTGTGGCTTATACTTCATATTACTCACTCAATGTGCACCGTGTGGAAAAGTGGCTTACCGATGTTAGTAGAGGCCCTTTTCCATGCCGAAAAATCGGAACACAAATACATGTTGGCTTCTGTTTCACCCCTGGTATTAGGAAATGCTAGGGGTTTAAGATAACCAAACCTTTGATTTTTACTTTTGAAAATACGGTACATGGTTATCTGGTGATGAAAGAAACTGTTACTCAATTGAATTTTTTCCTTTAAGCTTTACTCTACCATAGAATCTTTAGGGGTGGGCGATATCGCAAATTTGGGTATCGATACCAATCCGATCCGATACCGGCCAGTATTGCCGATACCGATACCGGAAGTGTCTTCATCTGATGGGCGGTGGGGGGACTTTGGGGTATCGATACTTTTGAAAAACAAATTTGTACTTTTGCCTTTATTAATTGATTATGACAAAAATACAACACAGGACAACGATTTAAGTCAAAAAATAAAATATTTATTACAAAAGTAATATCAATAGCAATAAAGTAATGCAAATAAGGTGCAAACAACTACTGAACCTGGCTTGTCGCCTCAAAACACACAAACACTTAAGGTAAATAACAAAACTCTAGTTATTGAACAAAGTTGTAAACATGAAAAAAAACAAAAGAACTGACAAATTTAAATAAAAAAGTAATAATATCAATTACAATAAAGTAAGTAGTGCAAATAAGGTGAAAACAAATACTGAACTTGGCTAGTCGCCTCACAACACACAAGAACCTAAGTAAAAAAGAAAACACTAGTTATTAAACAGTTGTTAAAATGAACACAAAACAAAAGAACTGAGAAATTCTTATCGTTATTTTAGTGCAATAAAATACTTCACAGTTTACAACCAATACATTAAGTCGCACTGGAAACGCACGCGTGTGTGTGTGCGTGTCCGAGTGAACCTCGGAGCGAATTCTACTGATGTGTGTGCGCGAACGCACCAAGCATCATGTTAATTGTATTTATTTTATTTTATTTTGGGTTGAAGATTAATTTTTAAAGTGTTTTTAAATCTTGTTCGGGACCCATCACTAGGGAGGAGGGTGGAGTGGTGAGGAGCGCTGCGGTGCGCTCACATTTTTTTTTTTAAATCGGAGTGATTCGCTTAATTTGGTGAAGTATCGATACCACCACGCCAGTATCGATACGATACCGATACTCAATAGGTATCGATACTATCGATACCCCCAGCCCTAATAATCTTTGAAGCCAACCCAGAATATTTCATTTTTACATTGATGAATGAGGCATTCCTTTTACTTTTCTACAAATCTTGACCCTGTCATTTTTAATTTAATAATAATTGGTGGACTGTATTAATTGTAAATGTAGTTATAGCCGGTTTCCCCTCAAATGCCATATATGTGTCATATCTGGTCAAGTAATGGAAATGCTGTACTGTGTGGTCTTTCTATTCACCTATTCAAGCTCGCAGCTTCCAGCTAATAACAGCGGGATCAGTAACTCCCCTTCTTAAAGTTGGCATAATATAACCGGCATCAGTATAAAGCCTCAGTCCCCTTCTCTGTCCTGTGGAGGTCACAAAACAGATTTCATTATTTCCCTTTCATCCTTTAATCCTCTCCTACCTGATGTAAGCACTGCAGCGAGGAGCGCGCTCACAAACACACTAATGGTTAATGGGAACTTTTGGATCATAAATATTGATGTGCAGGATTGCTCCTTGGTAAAAGTGGACCTGTGCATGTGGGGAAGTGAGCAACAGTATGTCAGCATGGATGCTTGATTGTATTATCTTGATAGTTGATTTGGTTCAGGAGTGGGAAGGATTGAATCGCCAGGCATTATGCAGGTCTTCTTCAACTGGTTTGGTCCAGAATACTTTGGATGTTGGTGCCACGGAGCCAATCAGCCTATTGTGATTACTTTTGAAAGCGCACATTGTTGAATTTAAATTGTATTATGTCTCCAAACCAGCCTTGAACTCCATCAATATACAGTGGGGCAAAAAAGTATTGAGTCAGCCACCGATTGTGCAAGTTCTCCCACTTAAAATGATGACAGAGGTCCGTAATTTTCATCATGGTTACACTTCAACTGTGAGAGACAGAATGTGAAAAAAAAAATCCAGGAATTCACATTGTAGGAATTTTAAAGAATTTATTTGTAAATTATGGTGGAAAACAAGTATTTGGTCAACCATTCAAAGCTCTCACTGATGGAAGGAGGTTTTGGCTCAAAATCTCACGATACATGGCCCCGTTCATTCTTTCCTTAACACGGATCAATTGTCCTGTCTCCTCAGCAGAAAAACAGCCCCAAAGCATGATGTTTCCACCCCCATGCTTCACAGTAGGTATGGTGTTCTTGGGATGCAACTCAGTATTCTTCATCCTCCAAACACGACGAGTTGAGTTTATACCAAAAAGTTCTATTTTGGTTTCATCTGACCACATTACATTTTCCCAATCCTCTGCTGTATCATCCATGTATCCATTTTGGTATAAACTCAACTCGTGGTGTTTGGAGGAAGAAGAATACTGAGTTGCATCCCAAGAACACCACACCTACTGTGAAGCAGGGGTGGAAACATCATGCTTTGGGGCTGTTTTTCTGCTGAGGAGACAGGACAATTGATCCGTGTTAAGGAAAGAATGAATGGGGCCATGTATCGTGAGATTTTGAGCCAAAACCTCCTTCCATCAGTGAGAGCTTTGAATGGTTGACCAAATACTTATTTTCCACCATAATTTACAAATACATTCTTTAAAATTCTTACAATGTGAATTCCTGGATTTGTTTTCACATTCTGTCTCTCACAGTTGAAGTGTACCTATGATGAAAATTACAGACCTCTGTCATCATTTTAAGTGGGAGAACTTGCACAATCGGTGGCTGACTCAATACTTTTTTGCCCCACTGTACTTGTATGACAATTAAAAATGTGAAAATATGACTTTAAAATGGCGACAGTCTTTCAACTGTATCTAAGAGTCTATGTTTGTGGTATCATTGCTGTTCATTTCCAATTGATGTCCTTCAACAAGGACTGAACCTTTGTTTACTGTGGGATTATAGCTCGTGACCCAGAAGAGGGAAGGAATGTCAGACCTTGTCAAACCTTGCAACCTAAACGTGATGTGACAAGCATGTAGCAACTTGAGCCATACGAGGTCAGCGTTAGGGCAAAATGATGTTGAGCTGGCGCTGTGTGTCTCAGTGCAGTCATAATGCCTGGAAGTCAGCTCAGTCATACTTGTGAGCACCGTGGACATCTGCCAATCACAATCAAGTAATATAATTGGGTTCATTGATGTGTGTGTGTGTAGCTGACAGCTTGTGCATTATCTGCCCCCAACAGCTAACCTTTGCGTCCAAGTTGACAGTATTATTCCTGTGTTCCATTTGATTTTTGACACCACATCAAAGGTACATTTGATTATAAGAGTTTCCTCCAGTCTGGGATGAGACATAATACGAGCATATGTCAGTGGGAGAAAGCTTCTTTCCCTTACGGTGTTCTGTCTGCCTCCAGTCAAGGATAATGTATGCAGACTCATGACCGGGCTGAACACATGCTGAGACAGGGGTCATCTCTATGCCTGCATATGCAACAGCACATTAGCCTGATCTTTGACAGACAGAAGCAGTATTATGCACTCATTGTATTCGTGCTTTGCTCCCAGCATCTCCTCCTTTCAATCAGCTAATTACCACTAATCAAGTAAGCACGACTTTGCATGCATAAGTTGTGCTGTTACATCATCATGAAACACCAAGCAATTACAAAGTTGTAACAGGAAATTGCCCACAATTTACGCCATTCATTTGTTCAATTAAATATTACATTTTCAAACAATGTTTTTTGTGAACTGTCAACACCCTTTTGTGACAACTGATTAAATTTAGCATGGTTAAGTGCAGCCCACATTATAAATTCTCCTTTTTTACACGTGTGTTAAGTTGTGGAACATCATGTGACTTCTCACTACATGTGTTGCCAATATGGGATGCTGGTGTATTTATTATTTTATCGTTTGTAATACTCAGTACATTTGGTTACATGTCCCTTGGCAAGTTTCACTGCAATAAGGCGCTTTTGGTAGCCATCCACAAGCTTCTGGTTGAAGTGTTGACCACTCTGTTGCGATCCGCTGCTCAGATCTGTACATATTCTGGTTTATTGTTCCATTTTTGTATCACCCTGTTTAACGTCTTTATTTCCTGTTTAGTCTGTCACCATGGTAGCTCATTAATTCACCTGCCCCTTGTTATCTACGCACACCTGTTTTCTTCTAACCACCTCCCTTATTTAAACTCGCCCCTTTTCGTTATTCATTCTCGGATCCTAATTTGCCCTCGTGCAACAGTGATGTCTTGTTTGTTCACGCTCTCTATCGCTAGCTCTCACGCTACGTTTATTTTATTCCTAGCTTTCACGCTAGTTGTTTTGTGTTCTCTTTTGTGCCTACGTGCCAGTTTTATTTTCCTAGTGGTTTATCCTAGCTTTCACGCTAGCGTCTTTTGTTTGCCTTTTTCCTTAGCTCCTGTGTTTTTGCTCCTATCTTTTTATTACTTTAATACATCAATTTACATCTTACCTTGTTGTGTTCATCGCTTCGACGCATCCCTGGAAGAACCAATCCGGCATCACAATGTCACACAAGCCTCACACACTCTTCTTGACAAAATTGGTGAATTTAGTGAAGCTCAATTTTGGTTTAATCTGACTACAGAACTTTCCTCCAGAATGTCTTATCTTAGTCCATGTGATGTTAAATGAAACAAAAAAATAGCTACTTGGCCACAATACTCAGCAATATGTTTGGAGGAGAAATGATGAGGCCTTTAATCCCAGGAACACCAATCCCTACTGTCTAGCATGGTGGTGGTAGTATTTTGCCTGGGTCTGTTTTGGTGCTAATGGAACTGGTGCTTTACAGAGATGAAATGGGACAATGAAAAAGTAAGATTACCTCCGAATTCTTCTGGACAACCTAAAATCATCAGCCCGGAGGTTGGGTCTTACAACAGGACAATGACCCCAAACACACCTCAAAAGCGGTAAAGGAAAGGATAAAATCAGGCTAGAATTGAGGTTTTATAATGGTCTTCCCGAAGTCCTGACTTACATGTGTGGACAATGCTGAAGAAACAAGTCCATGTCAGAAAACCAAAACATTTAGCTGAACTTTACCAATCTTGTCAAGAGGAGTGGTAAAAAGTTCAACCAGAAGCTTGTAGATGGCTATCAAAAGCGCCATATTGCAGTGAAACTTGCCAAGGGACATGTAAGAAAATATTAACATTGCTGTATGTATACTTTTGACCCAGCAGATTTGGTCACATTTTCAGTAGACCAAAAAAAAAATCATAAAATAACCAAACTTCATGAATGTTTTTTGTGACCAACAAGTATGTGCTCCAATCACTCTATCACAAAAAAAAAAGAGTTATAGAAGTTATTGGAAACTCTAGACAGCCATGACATCATGTTAAATGGGTTAAATGGGTTGTACTTGTATAGCGCTTTTCTACCTTCAAGGTACTCAAAGCGCTTTGACACTACTTCCACATGTTCTATACAAGTGTATGTAATCTTTTGACCATGACTGTACACTTTATTAAATGAGTATATTGCGCTTCCTATTACATATTTGCATGTCAAGTATTATATAATTATCATGGTATAGGCTTTAACTAAAGGATACATTTTAAAGTCACACACATACTAGCACGACCCTTAGACTCGAGGGTGCGGTGAG
Organism: Nerophis ophidion; assembly: GCF_033978795.1. Taxonomy (NCBI): domain Eukaryota; kingdom Metazoa; phylum Chordata; class Actinopteri; order Syngnathiformes; family Syngnathidae; genus Nerophis; species Nerophis ophidion. Next base: position 41,604,913 of record NC_084612.1, read on the forward strand.
TTTGCGAGCGGCAGCTCACGCTCAATTTCATCAAGATCAATGGAGCCATTGCCATAGAAACTTGAGTCAAATGATACAAATGACAACCTCCTTTTTTAAGGACTGATATCTGCTTTTGGAAAGAGGCAGGAGTGGGACATTTTGAAAGATCAGCAAGGACAATATATGTCCCTTTTCAGTGCGGTCAAGCCAGAATAATCACACTATAAAAATAAATCAAAGACAAAATGTTGAAAATTTACTCTCGTTTGGTGAGTTGTTATGAGACAAAGTAACAACCACTGAGGAGAACAGCATTTATTGCTCCCTTTAAATATTAATCAAGCGCAGATTCGAGCACATTTAATATATTTCATGAATGTGTGTGAGGGTGTGCCACAGTTACATGCAAATTAAATGTAATTACATGCAATATGCAAATGATATGGAAGTGTTTCTTGTTCATTTGTGAAACATCAGTTTTATAAATCACTTCATTATGAATCACTTGTGTGTTTACTTCCCCCTCTGTTTAGGAGCCTGTCAACACAGAAATATTTTTGGAAATATAGAAAATATTTTTTTGTTTTACTGCTTTTAAGTTCTTTATTTTGTCAACATACAACAAACAGCATGAATAAATCCAAAAACAGCTTTGGATCATCTCGGTGTGACCTCTCTACCCTCTTGATTTTATTTGGTGTTCGCATTCCAACAAATTTGGTGGACTACAGACCAAAATTAGTGATGTTATTGGTACTTGAACAGTAAAATCTTCTAGTATTTTCCCACTATGATGATATACTTATAGACTCACCACAGAATGCAACTACAAGGGTAAACAGGCTATGGCGGAATGGCAGATTTTGACCATAATTACAGATATGTTTGCTGACACCAATGGCTTAAATACCATCTGGTGTGGGGAACTCAATGCCAATAACTGTTAGAAAGACAAGCTAACTGTCGCTAGCATCCAAATATAACAATGTTCATAATGGTGAGAAAATAGGCTTCTGGCGCCTCAAATGCAGAGAACAAGGACGAGAGAGAGAGCCAGTTCCCAGGTTGTTCACAACAGGAGATTATGGTAACATTCTATAATATTAGGAAGGAGATCTCTGAAAATAACAAGGAGTTAAACAACAAAATTGTAATATTTCAAGAAACATTTTAAGGAATTGAAGAATTGATAATGCATTATTTTTTAAACAGATTAAATGGGTGGGAAAGAAAAGCTGAAATGAAGAAAATACCTAATTATATTGTAAGTACAGCTCATAAATTATCATGTAGAAAGGTGAAACGCAAATGGCGCGCGACTACACTTGAGGTTTTCAATCAAGCATAGAGTGATAGTTTAATAACTTATAAACGCATGCTTAACCTTAGCTGAAGCTAAATATTACTCAAATCTCATCCGCCTCAACAAAAACGATCCAAAATATTTGTTCAGTACAGTAGCATTGCTAACCCAACAAGGGACTCCTCCCAGTTGCTCCACCCACTCGGCAGATGACTTTATGAATTTCTTTAATAAGAAAATTCAACTCATTAGAAAGGAGATTAAAGACAATGCGTCCCAGCTACAACTGGGTTATAGTAACACAGATACGATTGTATATACGGCGGATACTGCCCTACAAAATAATCTCTCTCTTTTTGATGAAATAACATTAGAATAATTGTTACAACGTGTAAATGGAATAAAACAAACAACATGTTTACTTAACCCACTTCCTGGGAAACTTATCAACGAGCTCTTTGTATTATTAGGTCCATCAGTGCTAAAAATTATAAAATTGTCACTTTCCTCTAGCACTGTTCCCCTAGCATTCAAAAAAGTGGTTATTCATCTTCTCCTTAAAAGACCTAACCTCGATCCTGACCTCATGGTAAACTACCGACCGGTGTCCCACCTTCCCTTTATTTCGAAAATCCTCGAAAAAATTGTTGCAGAGCAGCTAAATGAACACTTAGCGTCTAACAATCTCTGTGAAACCTTTCAATCCGGTTTCGGGGCAAATCACTCTACGGAGACTGCCCTCGCAAAAATAACCAATGATTTATTGCTAACGATGGATTCTGATGCGTCATCTATGTTGCTGCTCCTTGATCTTAGCGCTGCTTTTGATACCGTCGATCATAATATTTTATTAGAACGTATCAAAACACGAATTGGTATGTCAGACTTAGCCCTGTCTTGGTTTAACCATTATCTTACTGACAGGATGCAGTGCGTCTCCCATAACAATGGGACCTCGGACTATGTTAAGGTAACGTGTGGAGTTCCCCAGGGTTCAGTTCTTGGACCTGCACTCTTCAGCATCTACATGCTGCCGCTAGGTGACATCATACACAAATACGATTTTAGCTTTCACTATTATGCTGATGACACCCAACTCTACATGCCCCTAAAGCTGACTAACACGCCAGATTGTAGTCAGCTGGAGGCGTGTCTTAATGAAATTAAACAATGGATGTCCGCTAACGCCAATAAAACGGAAATGCTGATTATCAGTCCCGCTAGACACGACACCTATTTAATAATACCACCTTAACATTTGACAACCAAACAATTACACGAGGCAACTCGGTAAAGAATCTGGGTATTATCTTCGACCCAACTCTCTCGTTTGAGTCACACATTAAGAGTGTTACTAAAATGGCCTACTTTCATCTCCATAATATCGCTAAAATTCGCTACATTTTGTCCATTAGCGACGCTGAGATCATTATCCGTACGTTCGTCACGTGTCGTCTCGATTACTGTAACGTATTATTTTCGGGTCTCCCCATGTCTAGCATTAAAAGATTACAGTTGGTACAAAATACAGCTGCTAGACTTTTGACAAGAACAAGATAGTTTGATCATATTACGCCTCTACTGGCTCACCTGCACTGGCTTCCTGTGCACTTAAGATGTGACTTTAAGGTTTTACTACTTACGTATAAAATACTACACGGTATAGCTCCATCTTATCCTGCCGATTGTGTTGTACCATATGTCCCGGCAAGAAATCTGAGTTCTTATTAGTGATTCCCAGAGCCCAAAAAAAGTCTGCGGGCTTTAGAGGGTTTTCTATTCGGGCTCCAGTACTCTGGAATTCCCTCCTGGAAACAGGTCGAGGTGCTACCTCAGTAGAAGCATTTAAGTCCCATCTTAAAACTCATTTGTATACTCTAACATTTAAATAGACCCCCTTTTTAGACCAGTTGATCTGCTTTTTCTTTTCTTTTCTTTTCTCCTCTGCCCCCCTTTCCCTTGTAGAGGGGGTCAAGGGGGGGGGGGGGTCCTTTCCCACACATGCGGTCCTTTCCAAGGTTTCTCATAGTCATTTTCACCGACTTCCCACTGGAGTGAGTTTTTCCTTGCCCTTATGTGGGCTCTGTACCGCGGATGTCGTTGTGGCTTGTGCAGCCCTTTGAGTCACTTGTAATTTCGGGCTATATAAATAAACATTGATTGATTGATGGATTGATAAGATTAATGGTTTGGAACAGAATAAGCGCATGGACAATGTGATTATGACTGGGCTCCACATTACACACACACGTTTCCTATGGCTGTGATGAGGTGGCGACTTGTCCAGAGTGTACCCCGCCTTCCGCCCGATTGTAGCTGAGATAGGCGCCAGCGCCCCCCGCAACCCCAAAAGGGAATAAGCGGTAGAAAATGGATGGATGGATGTTTCCTATGGTTATATGTCTTATACAGATATACGAAATAAGTCTTTGGCCACCTTGCTGACATGCAAACCTTGAAGAAATCTTATGAGTTTTACCCAGCCAGAGACACCTACTGTAGCTTCTGGCAAAGTGCCTGAAGACATTCTTTGTCGGTAAGTGTACAAATTGCAAAAATTACCAATGGTCAAAAATGTTATGTAAGCAATATTTATTACACACTTATTTTCAGCAAAAGTAGGAAGCTCCATACTTTTCCTGAAAACAAGTCGTTCAACTAACAGGCCTAATTTACTCTTAAAGCAACAGCTTAATTATAAAAAAACCCAAATAGACTTTAATTTATGAATAGTTCATCTAACATAGGTTGGACAAGTGAAGCTTTTAAAATTCATTGAAATTATTCATTTTAAACTGGCCATCACATTATCCTACCCAATAATCCTAATGTTGGCTCTATGCAATGCTAAGTGAACTACAGTAGTCACAGCTGTATTCCCTGTTATAATCATGTCACACTCATGTTTAGCGTTCATTAGACTAAAAATAACCATAACCTAACTGCTCTTTTTATTATATGTGGCTGCTATTAATTACATTAAAGCCTGATGGCAAAACCTAAATTCAGATCCACTCCATCACTTTTCGAAATACCCCAACTGATGAGAAGGTAGGTGTGTTTGACATAATGACTTTAATAAAATTTATAAAAATATTTCCTTCATCATGCGATGCTGCCCCTTGGTGACTGACGTTCATGTCTGTGTTGCACACGGTGCAGAATGTGTGGTGAGCAGGGGCGTCACTAGTTTTTAAGGACAGGGGGGGCTTACCCCCCCTGTCCTTAAAAACTGATGAACAGGATGTGAGCGAACATAGTGCACGAGTACAAAACTTCACAAATGGATAACAAAGACTTAGAAATTATTCTTTGTTATTATTTCAGTCGGTTAAGGAAATTAAATTAAAATGGAAGTCTGAGTAGAAGTGAGAAACATTTATGTATACTGTAAGAAAGACTTAGAGTCCGTCTGCTGATCTGAAAAAGAGCCAAAGCTGTCAAAGAGCTGAGGGACCATCTTCAAAGTGCAATGCTGAAACAAATAATGCAAACAATAAAATGTAACTTCCAGGGCTTGACATTAATGATGTCCCCTCGTCCCGGGGACGGTAAAAAAAATGCACGGGACGATGGCTTTTAAACTTTTTTTTTCTTTTTCTCTTTATCCATCCATCCATCCATTTTCTACCGCTTATTCCCTTTCGGGGTCGCGGGGGGCGCTGGCGCCTATCTCTTTATGTATTTATTAATTTTACATTTTATATGGGCTTCACGGTGGAAGAGGGGTTAGTGCGTCTGCCTCACAATACGAAGGTCCTGAGTAGTCAGGGTTCAATCCCGGGCTCGGGATCTTTCTGTGTGGAGTTTGCATGTTCTCCCTGTGACTGCGTGGGTTCCCTCCGGGTACTTCGGCTTCCTCCCACCTCCAAAGACATGCACCTGGGGAGAGGCTGATTGGCAACACTAAATTGGCCCTAGTGTGTGAATGTTGTCTGCCTATCTGTGTTGGCCCTGCGATGAGATGGCGACTTGTCCAGGGTGTACGCCGGCTTCGGCCCGATTGTAGCTGAGATAGGCACCAGCGCCCCCCACGACCCCAAAGGGAATAAGCGGTAGTAAATGGATGGATGGATACATTTTATGTTAAATGTCTTGGATTTTCCTCCCTCTGAAAATCCTATGAAATGTTTAACAAGCCATCCTATAATAATACAATAGCTATTAATGTAAAAAAATCTATTCAATAAAACAAATATATTTTTTAATGATGTTTTTTTCATTATTTTAACAATATGCTAATGTATACTACTTTATATAGATTCTACAAGAAACACAAAACTTAAAAACTAAATTATTTACAATTGCAGACACAAGGTTTTGTGCAGCTTGACCACAGAGTTGAGAAGGAGCAAAGATCTTCAATATTTGTACGTGAAAATCACAAAGAAATCTTCTGGGGGAGGATGACCCCCCTACAGGTATTTGGTTTACAAACTTTCAGCCCCACCTAAAACAAAATTCACCAGCCACCACTGATTATGATGCATTCTCATTTTAGGCAAAGTATAAGCCTATACTCTCTTAACAGTATCATTGTAACCAGGAATAAGTCTTCAAGTAACAATATTCAAATACTAGCATTGTTGGGTAAGACAGACTTTGGTTTATTCTGAATCCAGTGAAACACATTGGTGGTTTTAGCAGATTATAAAGACTTTCAGGTGTGTATATATGTTTAAGTATTTGGCAGACACTTTTATCCAAAGCAACATATATGAAAAATACATATAAAACAATCACTGTAAACATGATCATTTACGGGAAGAATGTAATAGAAAATATCAATACAAATGGTCAAGACAGAATAAACTCTCTGCTGTTGCAGCAACAGAGATACAGTCTATTGGTCCGTAAGATATATAGATATCTAATATATTCATATATTGTTTACTTAGGATATACACATGTATATATAACCTAATCATATTGTTTCTTCAACTTAAAAATAGCTGACTGTTTTTTCCCACTTCTTAGGGATTATTATTCCAAGTGTTGTAATTTATGGGTTATATAGTTCATGTGTGATGGTCATTCCATAATTTGCATGCTAGATTTATTGCTGATAAATTGATCTATTATTATTTACAGCTAAAAAGAGTTAAAGTGAATTGATTTGATTTATACATGTATTTGATATTGATTATTTGAGAAACGCTGACACTGGATTGATTTATTTTCTATTTTATAGCCTAACAAAGGGTTAACTCAAATACTACATGTTCCACAATGCATTGCGGCAAACCGGATGTAATGAAAGGAGCGGGAGCAGGTGCATTGTGGTTGATGAGACTGAGCGTTACAAGCCTTCGGGTGATGAATGAATGACAGATAACAAGATATTAGGATTGTTTGTACCGTTTGTATCCCCACATTTTCTTATATAAAGTTCAACTTTATTTACACATTTCGACGTCCTGTCCAATACTTTGATCGTAGTTGATCTACACCCAGTTTTGATCTTGGACGTCTGGTCACTTATAGCATATAAGAATATTCTATTACTGTTAAGCAAACTTTGAACAAGCCAAAACATATTTCCTTTATCATAGTTACACGTATGACAAAAAAGTGCGTGATAATCAGTGGTATTCCGTGAGATAAAATGCGCTGACAGTTCATTGCTCCTGCCAAAAGAATTGCACTGAGTGGAGTGGATCACCACTCCAAGATGGCTGCCGCGCGTCTCGTCTCGTCAGTGCCAGTAGGCAGTAACGCTCCTTACACTATGAGGTGAGGGGAAACTGACTGAATAATGACAGGTTATATGGTTATTTATTTTAAACTCTTTTTCGGGCCACTTTTAAATGAATATTTCGGCATGTATTTGTAAAAATAAGAGAATAAATACAAATAAGATATAACGCCAAATTAAATAGGGGGGCGTAAGAATATTTTAGGGGGGCTTGAGCCCCCCTAAAATAGGCCTAGTGACGCCCCTGGTGGTGAGGCAGCCTAGAACTAATCAGGCAGAGCCATTTTTCTCGACCTGTCGATAAATTTTTGTGAATTTTGAGGTGGTTGATCAGCTACGGCACCGCTAAAACGCAAAAAATTTTCTAGAATGAGTTTGGGGAAAATGGCAGTTAGCGGACATATTTGGCAACCTGAACATAAAAAGATAAATTGAACTTTGGCAAGTGGCTAACAGCACCACCAGGAGATTTATTTTTACCTTTTTAATCAGGGATGTCAAACGTATGGCCCGAGGGCCGGACGTGGCCCGCAGTATAGAAACTAACCTGAAATTTTGGAATGAGTGAAACAGCTGTTCGAAATGTGTCCACTGGATGGCGAAATAGCAATTATTTGTATCTTTGTAGATGATGCTACATATGTAGAAAATATGTTAGTACATCAGTCGAGGAAAATGATCAAACTACATAAATAACATACTGTTATTTGATGTTGATATATTTTATCATCTTGATAGATTTAAAATTAACACCAATGAGTTGACTGTTAAACATTATCACATCATTTATTCAGAAAGTATAAATAACGACAAATAAAGGTAGAATACTATTAACCGTAACATGTAAGTGTAAAAAACAAAAAAAACAACAACATTATGATTTGTACAAATTCAGAATGTACTTGTTCTATTTTTAAACAAAGAAAACAATCTGAAGTCGTCTTTTTTTTTTTAAGTTATCGTGCCGTGATTTTACCAGCCCGATATAAAGTGAGTTTGACACCCCTGTTTTAAATGCTTGCATTTACGGACAATAAGTGCTACGGTTGCGGCGGTGGTGGCAGAGGTGAACGATTTCCGCTTCCTTAAAGACATTGACATGAGCAAGAAATGCTAGCAGTACATGCTGGGTGTGGCAGCTGAAACAAATATACATGTACACATACATTAACTGTACAAACACACATATACACATACTGTACATATACACTCACTGTACATATCCAAGCACATAGGCATACATACACTCATGCATATAATCACGTTTCGTCAAACATATATTAACGTTGTTACCCTAGAGCATGGGTGTCAAACTCTGGCCCGCGGGCCAGATTTGGCCCGTCGTGTAATTTCATTTGGCCCTTGAGGCAGTATGAAATTAACATTAGAGCTGGCCCGCCGGTTTTATACAGCGGCAGTGCCACTGTAACACCGCATTCACCACTAATACTCATACTTGCCAACCCTCCCGATTTTCCCGGACTCCCAAATTTCAGTGCCGCTCCCGAAAATCTCCCGGGGTAAACATTCTCCCCAAATTCTCCCCATTTCTACCCGGACGACGATATTGGGGGCGTGCATTAACGGCACTGCTTTAGCGTCCTCTACAACCTGTCGTCACATCCGCTTTTCCTACATAGAAATAGCGTGCCAACCCAGTCACATAACATATGCGGCTTTTACACACACACACGCACACAAGTGAATGCAATGCATACTTGTTCAACAGCCATACAAGTCACACTGAGGGTGGCCGTATAAACAACTTTATCAATCTTACAAATATGCACCACACTGTGAACCCACACCAAACAAAAATAACAAACACATTTCGGGAGAACATCTGCACCGTAACACAACATAAACACAACAGAACAAATACCCAGAAACCCTTGCAGCACTAACTCTTCCGGGACGCTACAATATACCCCCCCCAAGCAATAATTAATGTTTTACTCATGCACTTTCTCTTGCTACTTCAAGGCTTGAATGTTTGATTAATTTGTTATTGTTATTTTATTTGCAAATGTATTATAAGCCTGTGGAAAAAGTTTATTTTGATATTTACCTCAATGGGCTGCAAATAGAAAAGAGCTATTCAATTTTTATTTACATTTTATTTGGTATGCCATTGATATTTTTTAATGATTATTATTAAAAACTCGATTTTACATGTCACTATTATGTTATATAAGCCTTGCTTGTTCAATATTCAATGCAAAACATGTTTGGGTCCCTATTAAAAGGTTAATTTTTCCAACCTTGGCCCGTGGCTCTGTTTAGTTTTAGATTTTGGCCCACTCTGTATTTGAGTTTGACACCCCTGCCCTAGAGGAAACTGGGTAACACATGGCGCACTGACGAAGCTTAACCTATTGTTACTATAACAATCTACAAGGTTAATATAGCTGGCTTCTCTTTCTTCCCCTCCATTTATCAGCTTTATTTTGTATTTCAAGTAATCATTACATATATGCATTGTTGCATTTGAACAATAGTATTGTTGATAATCATACCATATTTGTACATATCATATTTGCTCTTGTTGTTATTGTGGTGTTTGTTGTTATTGTTCTTGTCTGTCTGTCTTATCCCTTTCATGTCCCCACGATTCCCCCCCCTGTCTTCCTTTTTTTCTTTTTCTATCCCCTCCTGCTCCGGCCAGGCTGCACCAAATGATAATATATCCATCCATCCATCCATCCATTTTCTACCGCTTATTCCCTTTCGGGGTCGCGGGGGGCGCTGGCGCCTATCTCAGCTACAATCGGGCGGAAGGCAGGGTACACCCTGGACAAGTCGCCACCTCATCGCAGAATGATAATATAATTCCATTTAATAAAGTCAAATAGAAATAAGGCAACAAGGGAAGTATCCCACACTTCTCTTTTGTAAAGTCAATTTGTACAGCCGATATGGACATCTACATCAACTATATGATTTGACTGAAAAGCTGGAAAGTTCAAAAAAGATATATATAATAAAAGCGGCAGCTCAGTCAGGAGCACTCTGATTCTCCAAGAGCGATGCATGTCACTCCAACCACTCATGGATTTTCACAGGAACTCCAGCTAAAAGCATATCAAAAAATGCGTATCTGGAGCGCAGCCAAGTGTATATTTGTAATAAAGGGTCATAATGGGTAAAAACAATCTTTATAAGTTGCCTGCTCTGCGCGACTACAACAGCAGCCTGAAAATATGACTAAATGTTAAAACGCTTTACTTTGCGTGATGTAAACATATGCATAAAGCATTGTTCCATTGTCTACTAGCGATATGGATCCTTCGCAAGGGGGCTCTACTAATTGCTGTGCCTTGGAAACGAAGCCGGGTTGTCCAGCTCTTCTGATGAGTCTGTTGTATCTGCAAGAGCTGGAGGCAGACATGGTAATGATTATGGAATTACCGTGGCAGAGATTGTGATGGCTATCCTAACGATTTCATGTTACCCTAATTAGCGTTAAGGCAGCGGCGCTGGTGGAGCAGAGGCAAAGAGGAAAGAAAAGGAAGATGAAAAAGAGGTAGATAGGAAACAAGAGACTCTGAGACAAACAGACAAAGAGCAATTAAGGAGGAGGTTCCGCAAGTTAGTCAGAGAGATCGAAGAAGAAAAGCGACGGTGGAGGTGAAAGGCAAGATTTGAAGTGTGGGAGGACATTCATTAACTAAATTTGGACAAATTATTTTTATGACTGTGGGCTGCTGAGGTTCCTTGGAGCCTCCGTTTCAGAAATCCTCATTTCACACTGAGAAGGAAGTCAGCCCCCACGCTGACTGTCTGTTCCAAATTCATTAGATGAAGATCAGCTCACTAACATTCTTCTCTCTCTGGTAACCACATTAGCCATGAATGCTACTTCCTGTTTGATTGTGTACCTAAATTTACAGCCGGATCTACATTATAAACAACTAAGGACTGTTAATAAAGGAGGACACCGAGACCATTTTATTTGTCTTTACATTGTACGTAGGGCTGGGCGATATGGCCCTTTTTTAAAGGCCTACTGAAATGAGATTTTCTTATTCAAACGGGGATAGCAGGTCCATTCTATGTGTCAAACTTGATCATTTCGTGATATTGCCATATTTTTGCTGAAAGGATTTAGTAGAGAAAATGGACGATAAAGTTTGCCACTTTTGGTACTTCCTGAAAAAGCCTCGCCTTTACCAGACGTCGCAGACGATGACGTCACAAGTGTGGGGGCTCCTCACATATTCACATTGATTTTAATGGGAGCCTCCAACAAAAACAGTTCTTCGGACCGAGAAAACGACAATTTCCCCATTAATTTGAGCGAGGATGAAAGATTCGTATTTGAGGATATTGATGGCGACGGACTAGAAAAAAAAACAAGAAAAAAAAACGCGATAGCGTTGGGACGTATTCCGATGTTTTTAAACACATTTACTAGGATAATTCTGGGAAAACCCTTATCTTTCTATTGTGTTGGTAGTGTTTTAGTGAGTTTAATATTACCTGATAGTCGGAGGTGTGTGTCCACGGGTGTCTTAACGCCATGTCTCACGGGTGTCGACGGCAGCTGTACGGACGACACAAGCTCAGCTGATCTCCGGTAAGAGGCGACCTTTTAACCACAATTTTCTCACCAAAACCTGCTGGTTGACATCCGGTAGGATCCATGTTCGCTTGACCGCACTCTGATCCATAGGAAAGTTTCAGCTCCGGGAATTTTAAACAAGGAATCACCGTGTGTTTGTGTGGCTAAAGGCTAAAGCTTACCAACTCCATCTTTCTACTGTGACTTCCCCAATATTAATTGAACAAATTGAAAAAGATTCAGCAACACAGTTCTCCAAAATACTGTATAATTATGCCATTAAAGCAGACAACTTTTACCTGTGTGTGTGCGTAGCGCTCATACTTCCTAAAAACGCGAGACGTCCTGCGTACACGTCATCATTACACGACGTTTCCAAGACGAAACTCCCGGGAAATTAGAAATTGTAATTTAGTAATCTAAAGAAGCCGTATTGGCATGTGTTGCAATGTTAATATTTCATCATTGATATATAAACTATCAGACTGCGTGGTGGGTAGTAGTGGGTTTCAGTAGGCCTTTAAAGGCCTACTGAAATTTGATTTTCTTATTTAAACGGGGATAGCAGGTCCATTCGATGTGTCATACTTGATCATTTCGCGATATTGCCATATTTTTGCTGAAAGGATTTAGTAGAGAACATCCATGATAAAGTTCGCAACTTTTGCTTGCTAACACAAAAGCCCTGCCTCTACCGGAAGTCACAGACGATGACGTCACACGTGTGGGGGCTCCTCTCATCCTCACATTGTTTCTGATGGGAGCCTCCAACAAAAAGAGCTATTCGGACCGAGAAAACAACAATTTCCCCATTAATTTGAGCGAGGATGAAAGATTCGTGTTTGAGGATATCTTGATAGCGACAGACTTGAAAAAAAAACAAAGTAAAAAAAAAAAAACACGTTTGCATTGGGATGGATTCAGAAGTTTTTAGACACATTTACTAGGATAATTCTGGGAAATCTCTTATCTTTCTATTGTGTTGCTAGTGTTTTAGTGAGTTTAACAGTACCTGAAAGTCGGAGGGGTTTGTCCACGGGTGTCTTGACGTGCAGTGTCTCAGGGAAGTTGACAGCAGCTTTATGGACGGCACAAGCTCCACTGATCGCCGGTAAGAAGCGACTTTTTACCACAATTTTCTCACTGAAACCTGCCGGTTGACATTCGGTCGGGATCCATGTTCGCTGTGATCCATAGTAAAGTTTCACCTCTGTGAATTTTAAACAAGAAACACCGTGTGTTTGTGTGGCTGAAGGCTAAAGCTTCCCAACTCCATCTTTCTACTTTGACTTCTCCAATATTAATTGAACAAATTGCAAAGGATTCAGCAACACAGATCTCTAAAATATTGTGTAATTATGCGGTTAAAGCAGACAACTTTTAGCTGTGTGTGTGTGCAGCGCTCATATTCCTAACAGCCCGTGACGTCAAGCGTACACATCATCATTACACGACGTTTTCAAGAAAAAACTCCCGGGAAATTTTAATTGCAATTTAGTAAACTAAAAAGGCCGTGTTGGCATGTATTGCAATGTTAATATTTCATCATTGATATATAAACTATCAGACTGCGTGGTGGGTAGTAGTGGGTTTCAGTAGGCCTTTAATATCTCAATATTTTTAGGGCATATCGCAATACACAATAAATATCTTGATATTTTGCCTTGGCCTTGAATGAACACTTGATGCATATAATCACAGCAGTATGAGGATTCTAAGTGTCTACATTAAAACATTCTTGTTCATACTGCATTAATATATGCACTTTTAAACGTTCATGCAGAGAAGGAAATCACAACTAAGTTAATTGACCAAAACTGTATTTATTAAACAATTATTAGCGGGTGACTTTTCAAAGGATGCTACATATTAGTAGTAATGCGGAGCAAGGCTTGTGCCCCACAATTGATAAAATAAAGTTGTCTATTTGACATATTCCCGTTTGAAGCCGAACCACCGCCAGATGATGGACCCCCTGCTGTTTTTCTTGGGAATGAATTCTTCCGTTATTTGTTACCAGATTCGCACCTTCTTTCTCTCGTGTTACCACTCGCATGGCTTCGCTAGCATCACAGCTAACGTTACCCATACTGCTACATCTCTGCTCGGGGAGGGCGTGTGACGTTGCACGTGTGACGTATGTAAGAAGGTGCGCTTATTTTAAGTCTCTGTGAGAAGGAGAGACAAGAACGAGGGTTAGACACATGCAGTTTAATGTCCGCAGCTAAAAACAACTGCATGAGAACGTATACTCGAATATCACAATATAGTAATTTTCTATATCGCACAGAGATAAACCCGCGATATATCGCGTTTGTCGATATATCGCCCAGCCCTAATTGTACGATTATATTTCTACTGATTTCAGTGGATAAAACTATTCCAAATAACACATTCTAAATAGCATGCGCAAACTATATAAGGAGTACTATTAAGGGGTGTTGCAGGTGAGTTACTAAAACTACATGCACAATAACAACCGCAAAAGTAGCGCGGACCGTTTTACTTAGATGAGCTTTGGCGTGTATAACAGCTGTCACCATGATGACACTCATTTACTGCCCCTCAATATACGTCAACCTGTGGTGTCTTACAATGTTGTGGAACATGCAGCTGGGAGTTTGCCCAACCAGTCTACATGTGCTTTGTGGACTTGGAGAAGGCATTCGACCGTGTCCCTCGGGAAGTCCTGTGGGGAGTGCTCAGAGAGTATGGGGTATCGGACTGTCTTATTTTGGCGGTCCGCTCCCTGTATGATCAGTGTCAGAGCTCGGTCCACATTGCCGGCGGTAGTCGGACACGTTTCCAGTGAGGGTTGGATTCCGCCAAGGCTGTCCTTTGTCACCGATTCTGTTCATAACTTTTATGGACAGAATTTCTAGGCGCAGTCAAGGCGTTGAGGGGTTCCGGTTTGGTGGCTGCAGGATTAAGTCTCTGCTTGTTGCAGATGATGTGGTCCTGATGGTTTCATCTGTCCAGGATCTTCAGCTCTCCCTGGATCAGATCGCAGCCGAGTGTGAAGCGACCGGAATGAGAATCAGCAAGTTTAAGTCCGAGTCCATGGTTCTCTCCCGGAAAAGGGTGGAGTGCCATCTCCGGGTTGGGGAAGAGACCCTGTCCCAAGTGGAGGAGTTCAAGTACCTAGGAGTCTTGTTCACAAGTGAGGGAAGAGTGGATCGTGAGATCGACAGGCGGATCGGTGCGGCGTCTTCAGTAATGCGAACGTTGTACAGATCAATTGTGGTGAAGAAGGAGCTGAGCCAGAAGGCAAAGCTCTCAATTTACCGGTCGATATACGTTCCCATCCTCACCTATGGTCATGAACTTTGGGTCATGACCGAAAGGATAAGATCACGGGTACAAGCGGCCGAAATGAGTTTCCTCCGCCGGGTGGCGGGGCTCTCCCTTAGAGATAGGGTGAGAAGCTCTGCCATCCGGGAGGAACTCAAAGTAAAGCCGCTACTCCTCCACATCGAGAGGAGCCAGATGAGGTTGTTCAGGCATCTGGTCAGGATGTCACCCGAATGCCTCCGAGGGAGGTGTTTAGCGCACGTCCAACCGGTAGGAGGCCACGGGGAAGACCCAGGACACGTTGGGAAAACTACGTCACCCGGCTGGCCCGGGAACGCCTCGGGATCCCCCGGGAAGAGTTAGACGAAGTGGCTGGGGAGAGGAAAGTCTGGGCTTCCCTGCTTAGGCTGCTGCCCCTGCGACCCGACCTCTGATAAGCGGAAGAAGATGGATGGATGGATGGAACACACCACTATAACCTATACCACCTTTTCTGAGTTTCAGTTGGATTCGAACATGCAAGCATACAACATGATACATCACAATTTCCAGTTTCTCTTTTCAACTTGTTCGAAAAGGAGTAGGAAGAAGCAGAGTTTATTCAATCCTACCCCTTTACTTTTACATAACAGTTGCTAAAACTTTTGTTCATTTCCTGTTCTCAATTTATTAACAATATACTCCTTAAGTAATCACAATAAAAATAAATAAATAAATAACAATTGGTGAAGTAAATTATATTTCATATGATGAGATAAGTAAGATTATTTTGAGACTGAAAAATGGATGGAATAAATTCAGAATGTTTATCATGGTTCTTCTAATTTGTACCTGGTGTACTTCTGGGCAATATAAAAGAACGATCTAGACAACCAAACCCAATTTAGCAAACCAGAGGTGCGCTCTGCTATGCTGTGCTGGACTGATCCAAAAATGAAGAAAATGCATGTTGCTAGAAGTTTTTGTAGGAAAAAAAAAAGCCATTAAAACACAGCAACAGACCAAAAATAATCAATTTAATTAATTTTGGTTTTGTCTGTCTCCAATCAGTACCGTAAATCATCAAGCAGCTAAATAAAATCAGATTGCTGAATAGACAATATGTCTAATATTTTATTTTTGTTGACATGCACATGGATGGCGTACTCTCTCTCCATCTTCTGTCTTTGCAGCACAGCCGCCTCCTTTTTCACAGCCATTTGTGTACAACTGTACCAGTTTGCATGTATCGTATTTTTGGACCAAAAATTGCACCGGATTGTAAGGTGCACTGCCAATTAGCATGTCTATTAAGGTATATTTACATACAAAAAGCGCACCATATTATAAAACGCATTCAAGGAGTCATATGATTTGTTTCTACATTTAAAACACTGCCTTGTGATCTACATAACTGTCACGGCCTGTTACACCAAGCCGTGCCTTATATGGAGTTTGTTAGTGTTTTCCTGGCTTGAGTGCTTTAGTTCCTTTCCTGTGCTTTTTGTTTGATGGCACTTGTGTTTTTGTGTTTCCCTGCCGTGACTTGGACCTTTACGGCTACTGGTGCGCCGCAGCTGCTCTACAGCCATTCCATTCCGGGGACTCATACCTGGCCAGCTCCAACGGTGATCATCTCGCCGATGTCAACTGACTCTTCTCTGCTGGCTGGAGAGACACACGGCCAGGCAACTCACCGCCTGGTCCTCTCTCCGCCCTTCCGTGACTTTGGAATTTTTGTCTGTGTTTTTCTAGAATGTCTGTGTGGAAGACTGTTGCTTCCGGGTTCTCCGGACCACCAGGTATAGAAAATGACAGGCTTCTTTCAGGTTCTACAATGTTTTATTTTTCAATAAATCCTCCTGCTTTCCAGCAATTTTCTCTCCATTAGCCAATGTCTTTCTGCTTTTCAGCCAAGTTATGTCCGTCTCTCTCTGTCTCGCCGCCTCCCGACTGCTGCCTTTTACAGAGCGACAGGTGATTAGACAAACACTTTCAGCTGTGTCATCCAATCACCTGTCGCCAACCTCGAAGCCAGTCCTGCCACACCCCGCTTAACTGCAGGCGCGCAGGCCACGCCCACCACAGTCTGGTATCCATTTTCTGTCACCACCTATTACATCAGGTTGTGCCTTAGTTTGAGTTTGTTAGTGGTTTCCTTTGTTTAGTGCTTTAGTTTCTTGTCCCGTGCTTTTATTTTGGTGGCACTTCTGTTTTTGTGTTTCCCTGCAGTGCCTTAACTCCTGCCTTTGAGCTCACCTGTTTCATGTCATCAATTAGGAATATTTATTTTGAGTCTTGGTCACCATTCTTTGTCAGGACTTTCTCACGTATATTTATAAGTTGTAGATGCTTCTCAAGCCGCATGTTTCACCCATGAGCAGCTAGTCGTGATTTTCAAGAGTCTGTCCAAAGCCAGTGAGTGCAGAGTGAAGGCATTCCTTTTTTGTGGGTCCTTGTTGGCCAGTAGAGTTGTCCTGGGACCCCAACCCCGTGAAGAATGAATGCAAATAATAACAAAAAGCACACGCAAATAGGAGAGAGGAAAAACAACTAAAGTTGCATCCAAAAGGTATAGAGCAGTGGTCCCCAAACTACGGCTTGCGGGCCAGATCCGGCCCGTCAGCGTTTGAGATCTGGCCCGCAGGAAGTCCCAAGTTAAAAAAAAAAAAAATTGTATTATAATTATTTTTTTAAATCTGTCCTTTCTAATCCATTTTCTACCGCTTGTAGATTGTTACTCTCAGAGTCTCCTAGCCGCTCAGGCAAATCACAGTCTAAAAATGCATTTTTCAATCGATGACGTGATATATATATATATATATATATATATATATATGATATCACGTCATCGATTGAAAAATGCAATTTTAGACAATATATATATATATATATATATATATATATATATATATATATATATATACATAAACAACCCGGGCCCCGGCCAAATTATTTTAACCCAATGCAACCCCGGGTCAAAAAGTTTGGGCACCCCTGGTGTAGAGGAACGCAAAACACACACAATTAACACTACACGGCAGCGCTGGGAGAGAGCCACAGAGATGAAAAGCATGAGTAGAGCCAGAGCAGAGATGAACACCACTGGAAGGGTGAACCATCAGGAATTTACTGGCACCCAGTGAATGCATTAGAGATCTTAAGTATTCAGGAAGAAATGGTAATCAGGTAGGGCTGGGTGATTGTATGATCGTGATTAATTTGAGTTCAATAATGGTGATCAGCTGTTAGCATAATGTGTCAATCAAACATGGCGGAAATGCCTGTCAAAAAAATCTGCCTTTATTGAAAGTGATCCTATGTGTGTCTGTGAATTAGTGTGTGTGCAAATGTGTTTGCACGACTGCCCCATTCCACTGTTGCAAAAGTCAAGCTCGTCAATCCATCCATCCATCCATTTTCTACCGCTTATTCCCTTTTTTGGGGTCGCGGGGGGCGCTGGCGCCTATCTCAGCTACAATCGGGCGGAAGGCGGGGTACACCCTGGACAAGTCGCCACCTCATCGCAGGGCCAACACAGATAGACAGACAACATTCACACTCATTTCACACAAACGTAATTAATGTTTAATCTGCGTTGGGCCTTTTGCTCCTTACACAGTTTTTGGTGCAGACAAGAAGAATAAACTAAAGAAATATGGCTAACACTAGCATATAAGTTAACACATTACATTGAGAAGGGTTAGCACACGAGTCTCACTGCAACTCACCAGTAACCTTGCCCCGGATGCAGGCTCACAGGTAGAATATATTTGTGACTAAACTACTTATTGCAAGACTTCTTTCCAAGAGTGAAAAACGGCAGTGGTCAACCAAGCCAATATGGCTGTTGTTCAGAAAGCAGCGCACAAAGTATCTGAGTACACAAGGGGGCCCCGATGGTCCTGCAAAAAGCAGATATGTGAAAAAAATCGAACTATGCAATGGAATAGATCCCTATATTTTATCAAAACAGATTTGTCGAGTGATATCCAGTGTTGACCGTCGGTGGAGTTCTCAGACATGACAAACTATATCTCGAGTTTCAGACATCATTCTAAACAACAAACAGATGAAAGCTTGAAAAAGCATGGAGGTCTTCAACTTCTTTATCTGTGGCTGGGTCAAGGAAATTAGTATTAAGACTCTCATCAGGTAAGGTTACATTTCATGTGTTTGCTGCATGTGTCACTTACGAGCACACATCCCCTCCCCATCTTTGACAAAATATAACTATAGATGTCAACATTGAGCATATACTGGGGAGGTATAGCTTGGTTGGTAGAGTGGCCGTGGCAGCAGCAACTTGATGGTTCCAGGTTCGATCCCCACTTCTGCCATCCTAGTCCCAACCTTTGTATCCTTGGGCAAGACACTTTACCCATCTGCTCCCAGTGCCACCCACACTGGTTTAAAAATGTACCTTAGATATTGGGTTTTCACAATGTAAAGCACTTTGAGTAAATAGAGAAAAGCGCTATATAAATATAATTCACTCACTGAAAGCTTAATTTAGAGTCATTTAGGATTGTTGCCTTTTTTAAAAGCTTAATAACTCTTTTAGGATTTGCTTTCTTTTATTTAGATAGAGATGGTGTTTTACAAAACACTTGTAGCAAAAATGTGTTAAGAAATACAAACAATATCAAGATAATACTTAATTGGTAAATATGAAATGTTAAAAGAATACCAAACAAACTTTTACCAAAGTGATCACTGCAAACCCGTGCAATCTTTGGTCTGGAGTGCATGCCACTTTACTCGTGTTTTGTAAAATACTGTACTCTCCCACCCTTCTTGATAACCTCTCGGGGGACTCTGAGGAAACCTCTATTATTAAGCGTTTTGAACAGTTTGTAGA
Organism: Nerophis ophidion; assembly: GCF_033978795.1. Classification (NCBI taxonomy): domain Eukaryota; kingdom Metazoa; phylum Chordata; class Actinopteri; order Syngnathiformes; family Syngnathidae; genus Nerophis; species Nerophis ophidion. The sequence continues at coordinate 41,624,585 of NC_084612.1, forward strand.
GCCGAAAACAACACAAGCATCGGACATTTTTTCTTTGAGAAAGGGTAAATGGTGCCTTGTACCGATTGAACACTTGCTGGACCACCATGCACATTGAGTGAGCTGGACGAGACGTCAAGTAAATCCAATGAATAGGTCCCGACTGGGAGAATAAATACATCCACTAATTTAATCAGAAAAATACATTTGTATATCTAAATATTTTTTGATCAGACTTTTTGTTTGTGTTCGCTCTGATTCAACTCCTCTTATATAACATGTACTAAAAAACTCTGCAGGCACTTTTTGTTCAAATCATTTTTGAGTTTGTGAATAAATACATTTTGTTCCTGAAATAATCATTAAACACATGTTATGTGTTGTTACAGTTTGCGGTACCTCAAATTCAAACTACACTATAATGTAGTTTCATTAAATGTAAGCTAAAGTATTTGAGTTTTTAAAAAAACTCCACAATCTGGGTAACCGCTTGCCATTTGCCAAACCACCGGTGAGAAGCAATGACGTATACAAGTAATCAAAGAATACAAATAAAACTGTACCATTTGAAAGTATTGTTTAAAATAAAAGTCTTATAGTATTCAGTACACCACTGATGCTTTCTTTGCAGACTAAAGTTTGTGATGACAAACTAAACAACAACAAAATAACTTTGAGTGGGAAAAAAGTTGTTTTCTTTACCTCCGCAAAACGTACTAAAAAAGAAGCAAAATTATTGCCCTAAAACCAAGGCACGGACCGTAGTGTGGGTTACCTGTACCAGTAGACCGTACACCTCAAGCACATTGATAATATGAACAAAATGACATTTGTCAGCTGTTAACATGTGTTATAACCCTGATCAAACATGGCAGAAATGTCTATAACAAGATACTGCAGTAGTAAACAGTAGGGCTGCAACAGTACTCAACAGTATCATATTGCATGGGACAATTTGCCTTCAATAGAAAATTTAAAACTTTAATGTTGATCCAGATCGGATAATATTATAAATAACGGCGTTAAGGCGGTTTTGCCCCATGACCCGAAAACCCATCACTGCAAGAAAAAGCAGACAGGCAGCACCACAGAGCTTCCAGATCATAAAACTCATGTTACTGAACAACACTGCATGTTCTAGATATGAACAATACTGGTCAGTTGCAGTCTTTTTTTTACTATTCAGCAGCAAAATGTACCAAATGTTGAGCACTACACCACATTGTAACTTAACACTTTGAACACATGCTACTGTGCAAGCCATAATTAATTAGGGGGTTATTGAATATTATTTTCACGTAGTTCATAAAAAATGTAGCATTGAGTGATCCTAAAATATGTATTTCACTAATTACAATGCACTGCCTTTATTACAGATTCCTTTTAATCTCTCATGAGAATAGGCTTGTTAAAAAGTAATCATCTACTAAAATTTCCTGAATTCCCAGATTCTCTGTATTATACTTGTGCACCACTGAGTTTTGTCAGAGTTTTTTTTTACATGTCTGCATCTTTGCTTTACTTCAACAGGCTTTACTTCAACCATGTCATCCAGAGCAAATGTGAATGAACTCTCTGTAGGCGACATTTTCTAATGAGTAAGTATTTAGGGACAGGCCATCCTTTACTACTTTGGCTTGAGTCAACATGTTCTCATTACAGATTATCACAATGAGAACAAAATAATCTCACGGGAACAGTTTGTGTGTTTGCATACACTCAGTTTTTTTTTTTTTTGAGATCATTTATTTGGCATCGAGCTACAGTAAAACATTCTGTTTTGTGATAGGATAATATTCAATCGGTTCATTTTATTACCCTACAGTGAATGCACCAAACAATAAACCATACTGAATAACAATACACAGTTGAATTTAAACTCAAGGTTGGTTGACCTCTGATTTGTTCAGATTGTGAATAATATTTTCCCATTGGAGATGTCCTTAGTTTTAGTTGACTGCATTGCTAAAGGGGAAAATTATCACAATTTCAGAGGGGTTAAAACCAATAAAAAACAGTTCCCAGTGGCTTATTTTATTTTTCGAAGTTTTTTTTTTTAATTTTACCCATCATGGAACATCCCGAAAAAAGGCTTTAAAGTGCCAGATTTTCGCTATCTGTACATCCACCGTCCATTTTCCTGCGACGTCATCTAGTAATGCCAATACATACAACTTGGCGGATAGAACAGCAAGATATAGCGACATTAGCTCGGATTCAGACTCGGATTTCAGCGGTTTAAGCGATTCAACAGATTACGCATGTATTGAAACGGATGGTTGGAGTATGGAGGCAGATAGCAAAAAACGAAATTGAAGAAGAAACTGAAGCTTTTGAGCGAATAGCTATTGAAGCTATTCAGCGATCGCCTTCTAACCAACGATTGCATCTTTTGACCACTGGAGCAACTTAAATCCGTCGATTGGTAAGTGTTTGTGTGCTAATCGATGCACACTCCACGTAAATCAACTTGAATCCGTCCCTGATCGTGTTGTTACAGCCTTTGACAACACACCGACGAGGCATGTCTCCAAGGTACGTAAAACAGTCAAAAAAACGGAAAATAACAGAGCTGATTTGACTCGTTGTTTGTAATGTGTTTGAGAAAATGGCGGATTGACCACATATGTGACGTCACAACGAGAGCGAATAATAGAAAGGCGTCTAATTCGCCAAAATTCACTCATTTAGAGTTTGGAAATCGGTTAAAAAAACATATGGTCTTTTTTCTGCAACATCAAGGTATATACTGACGCTTACATAGGTCTGGTGATAATGTTCCCCTTTTTACGTAAACCTACTGCACACATCTATATTCCAATATAAATAATCAAAATGATAAAACGCTCATTCTCAAAAACAATGACCCACATCTCCATCATCACACACATGCACAAATAAATGCATGGCTGAGTACAGATGAGCTTGGTGAAGAAACACTATCCCAGGAGCCATCTGAACCAAGAGGTCACTGGAACACGACCACCAGGACGCTGACACAAAACGCCACCACAGCAAGCAAGGCCGATAACCCCTGTTGCAGGGGGCTGCCTCTGAGGCGTGCTGTAAAGTAAAAATAATATAACATGGAAAATATAAGAACAATGAGTTGGAATAGAGGATACAATAAAAGTAAATCGTATGAAGATAAAAATTAAATACAGTAAAAAAAAAAAAAATAACAAAATGGAATCGTGCATAACTAATCATATAACAAGTAAAGTACGAATGACTTGAACAAAATCAATAAATATCAGGTAAAAGCCAAATCCAAAACATGCCTTAAGCCTGCTCTTAAAAACATGAACGTTGTCTTCAGACCTGAGGTCCTCCGGCAAGATGTTCCTTAGACAGGGCTCATAATAGTAGAAAGATGCCATCCCGTGACTTTCCTAACTTTTGAAATAATTAGGCAATGAGTGCCGTAGAATCTTAGGGTTCGCGAAGGTTCGTAGGGTAAAAGCAAATCTGAAAGATAAGAACCATACACACATTTATAAACCATAAGAACAACCTTAAAATTGATCCTAAAACACACAGGGAGACAATGTAATTTAAAACTTGTGTAATGTAGGCACACATTCTGGTCTTTATCAGGACACGTGCTGTTGAATTTTGGAGTAATTGTAAAGGTGCAATAACCTTTTTAAGAAGACCCAGAAAGCAAGGCGATAAAATAATCCCTATGACTCGTGACATATGCATGCGTTAGCGTCTCTGTGTTGCCCTGAGAGAGAATTGGGTAAACTCTGGCTATATTCTTAAGAAAAAAAACATTTGTGTTATAGTTTTTACATGTGGTACAAAACTAAGCTCAGAGTCAAAAACGGTAACCAGACTTTTCACTTGGAGTGATGTAGTCAAAGACAATTATTGTAGTTTCAAAATGTGTTTCTCTGTAAGGACCTCAGGACCAATGACTAAAATGTCAGTCTTGTCCTGGTTGAGCTGTAAAAAGCTGTCTGCCATCCAGGATTTAATATCTAAATTGCAATCTTGGAGACTTGGAAATGTGCAGACTAATATGTGTCATCAGCATAACTGTGGAAATTAAGTCCATGTGTCTTGACTAAGTGGAATCATGTACATATTAGAAAGAATAGGACCTAAAATCAATCCCTGAGGCACACAGAATGTGATTTCATGGGAGAATAAGAATAAATTTAAAGTACCAATGATTGTCACACACATACTAGATGTGCCGAAATTATTCTCTGCATTTGACCCATCACCCTTGATCACCCCCTGAGAGGTGAGGGGAGCAGTGTGCAGCAGAGGTGCCGCGCCCGGGAATCTGTGTTTTTTCCTGACCTAATGTATATTCCGCTCTACCCCTGTATATATACACATATAAATGTGTATGTATATACATATATATATATATATATATATATATATATATATATATATATATATATATATATATATATAGGTGTGGGAAAAAAATCACAAGACTACTTCATCTCTACAGAACTGTTTCATGAGGGGTTCCCTCAATCATCAGGAGATTTTTTTATATATGTATATATATATATATACATATATATATTACAAACATGTATATATATATACACACACATATATATATATATATATATACACACACACACACATATATATTGTATATATATATATATGCATATATATATATATATATATCCATCCATCTGCTTATTCCCTTTGGGTGGCGGGGGGCGCTGGAACCTACCTCAGCTACAATCGGGCGGAAGGCGGCTTACACCCTGGACAAGTCGCCACCCATATAAATATATATATATATATATATATATATACATATATATATAAAACACAGTTGATGCAGGGTCGATCTTGCTTTGGCTTTTAGTTAAATTTATTTGGACATTCTTTTCATCTGGATCTGAGTCCAGTTTCAGTGTTGTCACATTTCCCCAAATGTTTGTTGAATTCCAAATAGTGCAAGCTCAGGCATGTTCATCTTCTGTATTTTGTAAATGTTTGCATATCCTTTTGTAGAGTTTAATAACCTCTCTGGAGTAAGACAGTCATGGTCCTAAAATAGAGTAATACATATCCATATCAATACATCCGTTAAATGTTTGCACCACATAGCTAGGGCAAAGACAATCCTACAAAGGCCAATGATATTCAGCCATATACAGTATGAATAAATATGCTAATCACTGTGAATTTCTAAGAGTCCCAGTTATGTTTAACACTCTAATTCTTGTTGAGTCTCATAAAGCACTTGTCAAATCTTCTCTCTGTGTTTGGGATTAACCTAATCCAGTCATATGAAAATGCAACTTCTAATATTGCTTCTTTGCCGCTGGAATAAGTTTTGCCCTCTTTATTGTTATGTCAGCCTGCCCTCCAAAATGGAGACACAACTTTTTTTTCTTTCTCTCTACATTCAAGTGAGTGAAGGGGTGGATTATTCATTTAATGAAAGTGAGATGGATATATGCACAGGGCGAGAGTTGAGGCAGCCAGTTAATCATTCTGTCTGTGTTACTGCTGCTCTGAAGACCTCTATATGTCAGTTAGTATTATACTGTAAATACCTTCTCACAAGGCCAGAAGCAGAGCTGCAGACCTTCCTGAAATTTCAACAGATTCTGTAATGACCTGCATTGATGTTGCACTAATGCTAATTTGCTACTTATCTTTTTACTTGCCGTGTATGTTTTTGCCTCAGTTTTTAATGAACTTTACTGACTTAAAGGGAAAGATGTTCCTCTCATGGAGTATTTTTACATGTTTTAAAGACTATGCACTAATTACTTACTGACATATCTGCAAGTCAGCTGCAGGTGCTGGATAGATTTTTCATTACTGTGTTCCTTCTCTTAAATCCCCTCATTTTTAACAGTCACTGCTTCCAATATTCTCCAGCCTGTTCTCACTAATCGCTTCCTAACATACGGACCTGTCTTTTTCCGTTTGTCCACATTCATTTGTGACTTTAATTGTAATGTTTTGAAAAATGCACTTGGAGTAGAGTAAATGCAGTCATGGGAGAAAGCAGACAGACCACAATTGGAAGGTTCATATTTAATGATTATAAAAACATTTCTCCCATATAGTAGACTTGGTCTGTCCTTAGTGATTCACATGACCAGAACATGCTGCCCTACACTAAGAAAAAATATTTTCATACTCTAAGGTCATGCAAATAAAAAGGTTCAAAAGACTGGATTGTTGTTGTATTTCTATTTTAACAACTGTTTTATAAGTTACTCGGTTTGTTCAATAAAAAAAAACACTGGTAGCATATAGCAGACCTGAGATAAGATTTGGGTGTGAATCATTTAATGTTTCAACCATTTATATTGCATTGGTGGGAAATGTTTTTTAGTATTTCTATTTCATCCTGGTAGTGGTTTCGTTAACTTGACTAGAAATGTACACACATTTTAGACATTTAACCATCTAGAATACCGTGTGAATTAAACACAAAACTTAAAATGAAAATACAATTTAGCACAATATTTAAATGTAAATGCAAAATTGCCCTACCTTGCCTGTTGTGTGGTCACTTAAACTATGTTACTTAACAAATCAATGAACCAAATGCTACTACGTTTCCTTTGACTCTTTGTCATTTTGCAGGTTTTTTCAGTCAGTGTGACTCCATTCCGGTCAGGTGACATATGCAGGCAGTGTGGGCAATTTACATCTAAAAACAGCTTGCAAACAAACAGGGGACCACTGTGAATCCTTTCTCTCCATTCATTTGAAAGAGCCAGTGTCAATTTTGACAGCAGTTTTTTTTAATTTAGTTTTGGTCATAAACTTTTGACAAAAATGTATTGTAAGCTTTCCTACTCACACAGTCACACTGGAAGCCAGTTGTTCGTGTTTGACAGGACATTTTTCTTTGATTGGTCACACATCAACAATGTCTCGACTTTTCAGTTGCTCTGGTTTCTCATCACCAAGTGTGTCTCTGCTTCCGTCTCTCCGGTCTCAATAACTCCTTGCACCCGGCCGCTCACTGTTAAGGACAACAATGACTCGAGTACCGTCCCCACCCTCTGCACATGCTCCGCCCAGTTGTTCCCCTGGATGATGACATCATCCAGATAGGCGCCAGCAAATGCAGCATGAGGACGCAGCACCCGGTCCATGAGTCTCTGAAAAGTGGCGGGCTCACCGAACAAGCCGAACAGAAGGGTCACGAATTGGTACAAACCTTCCGGAGTGGAGAATGCCGATTTTCCTTAGACTCTGGAGACAAGGGAATCTGCCAGTAACCCTTAGTTAAATCCAGTGTCGTAAAAAAACGAGCAGTGCCCAACCGGTCTAGGAGTTCGTCAACCCGGGGCATCGGGTAGGCATCAAAGCGTGACACATCATTTACCTTGCGGTAGTCCACACAGATCGCACAGACCCATCTTTCTTCCCTACGAGAACTATGGGACTGCACCATGCACTGTGTGACTCTTCTATTACCCCCAGTTCCAGCATGGCTTTTAATTCCTCCCGAACTACTTTGCGCTTCTGTTCGGGTAGCCTATAGGGCCGAGACCTCACCGTCACGCCTGTGCTGGTCTCTATGCGATTTTGGGTGAGGTTTGTGCGGCCTGGCAGGGGGGAGAACACGTCAGCAAAATGTTGCTGTAAATTAACCACATCTGCTTTTTGTGACGGAGTCAGATTATCATCACAGCGTAGAAGGGAGGACCAGGGGGAGGGGGGAACCTCCGGCCCCAGTTCCTCGTTCTCCGCTATCGCCGTCACCATGGAGACGGGCTCCGCTTCCCTCTACCCTTTTAATAGGTTGAGGTGGTAGATTTGGGTTGCCCCGCCCCTGTCAGACCGCCGAACCTCCTAATCCACGTCACCCACTCGTCGTGTGACTACGAAGGGTCCTTGCCACTTGGCGAGTAATTTAGAGCTGGATGTTGGGAGTAATACAAGTACTTTCTCTCCCGGTGAAAATTGTCTGAGTTGCGTCCCCTTGTTATTCAGGCGTTGCTGACGTTCTTGGGCTTGGAGCAAATTCTCCCGTGATAAGTGTCCCAATGTGTGGAGTTTTGCTCTCAAGTCCATGACGTACTGAATTTCGTTTTTACTGTGACTTGGACCTTCCTCCCAGCTTTCCTTAACTAGATCCAGTACCCCTCGCAGCTTCCTGCCGAATAACAGTTCAAACGGGGAAAACCCTGTGGAGGCCTGAGGAACCTCCCGCACTGCAAACAATAGGGGATCCAACCATTTATGCCAATTTGGTTTGTCCTCGTGTACGAACTTCCGGATCATGTATTTCAAAGTTCTATTCATCCGCTCTACCAGCCCATCTGTCTGTGGGTGGTAAACGCTGGTCCGAATAAATTTGATCCCCAATAATCCGTACAGCTCCTTTAATGTGCGTGACATAAAGGACGTGCCCTGGTCAGTTAGAATGTCTTTCGGGATTCCAACTCGGGAGATAAATTGAAACAGTCCCTGTGCTACACTCTTTGCAGAGATGGAGCGCAGTGGTACTGCTTCGGGATAGCGCGTTGCGTAATCCACCAGGACTAGCGCAAAGCGATATCCCTGGGTGCTCGGATGAAATGGTCCGACGGGGTCCATACCAATATGTTTAAATGGGACCTCTATTAGTGGTAATGGCCGCAAAGGAGCCCTAGGGGTGGCCGCGGGGTTGACTAAGTGACAATCCGGGCAGGATACGCACCAGCAGCGCACGTCTGCTAGAATGCCGAGCCAGTAGAACCAGACCATTATCCGATTAAGTGTTTTATCATACCCCATGTGGCCGGCAATGGGATTAAAATGTCCCGCCTGGAAAATCATTTCCCGACGGGTTTTCGGCACCAACAATTGGGTGATTTCCTCTCCTGTCTGAGTGTCACGACTCACTCTGTATAATCTGTCCCTAATCGATGCAAAGTGAGGGAAATCCCGCACTATCCCCGGGCCAACCAGCTGCCCATCAATTGAAATCACTTGGTCCCAGGTCGCGCGCAGAGTGTCATCTTGAGACTGCTCAAGTGGAAAATCATCCATGGGGCGCCATTGGGGAGCCGGGGAGACTACCTGAGAAGCCCCCGCCGTCTTTCCTTCCCCCTCCCCCCCGGCAGCGTCGGATGATCTCGCGTCGCCGATGAGAACAGTGCGGATATCCCCTTTCCCTACCGGTCGTGAACGCACCCCTGCGCACTGCTCTATCAACCCATTAAATCCCGACCAATTGATTCCCAAGATTAAGGGGTGCGCCAGGCGCGAACTTACAGCCACCTTAACACTATGTTTTTTTCCCTTAAAAAAAAATTCCACCGGCACAATAGGGTACTCGTGAACATCCCCATGCACACTTTTAACCCGCACCTGTGTACCCATTCTCAACGCCCCGGGTCGAACCAGATTCTGGTAGATCATGGACTGCTCGCAGCCCGAATCCACCATCGCCCGGTGTGTACTCCCTTGTATCCTTACCGGTACGTAGTACGTCTCTCCTGGCCCGGGGGAGGGCGCCGCAGGGTCGACGACCCGGATCACCTGACCCACCTCCATGCTAGGACATTCCCGCTGCAGGTGTCCAAGCCGTCCACACCTCCAGCACACCTGCCCAGGCATCCAAGGAGCCGTTTGTGGGGGAGACACAGCGTCCGTAACGGCCGGGTTCTGAGGAGGAGAAAAAATAGTTTCAGCATTTTTAAATCTCGTCTATTGCTGAATCCCATCAGCTGGCTGCGCGCGCATCTTGCGCGGCGCTGGAACTGGGCGCTCCCCCGCCTCCGCTGTCTTTTCCTCCTTTCCATGCACTACCAAATGATCTTCTGCTAGGACCACTTGTGGGCGGTGATACCGGACCCACGCTGAGGTCCGTGCCGGGATCGCTTCCATGAACTGCTCCAGAATTATTTGTTCCATCACCTCCTCGACTCGCCCGGGTTGCAGCCATCTGGTCGCCGCGTTGCTGAGTTGCTGTCCCAGGGCGAAAGGCCGCTCCTCCGGGCCGAGTCGCATTGCCCGGAATCGGCGCCTGTGATCCTCTTTGGATCCTCCCGTCCGGTCCAGCACTGCGCGTCTCAAGTCCCGGTACCTTACCCGGGAATCTGGTGGTAGGCTCAGTGCCGCTCGTTGCGCCACTTCCGCCAGCAGCGGCAGCAGCCGCACTGCCCATTCCTCTTCCAGCCATGCGCATGCGCATGCGCCCGCCGTGGTTTCAAACATGTCCATAAATGATTGTGGATCTTCTGTCTCGGCCATTCTACCATTGGGGTAGTGTTGTGTCGTTTGCGAACGATTCGTTCAAACGAACAAATCTGTTGAGTGATCGTACTAAACCGAATCACTTCATGAACTGATTCGTTCCTTTCTCAGTTCAGTTGAGCTCCGCCGCGACCATGCCAGTGTGAGTAGAACTGGCACGAATCACATGAATCACGTTCGCGAACGTACTGACGCAGAGAACTGACTGTGTCGCGACGTGAATCCCGTGAATCCCGTTCGCGAACGTACTGATGCAGAGAACTGACTGTGTTGCGACGTGAATCCTGTGAATCACGTTCGCGAACGTACTGACACAGGGAACTGACTGTGTCGCGACGTGAATCCCGTGAATCACGTTCGCGAACGTACTGATGCAGAGAACTGACTGTGTTGTGACGTGAATCCCGTGAATCACGTTCGCGAACGTACTGACACAGGGAACTGACTGTGTCGCGACGTGAATCACGGGAATCACGTTCGCGAACGTACTGACACATACAAGTGACTGTGTCGCGGAGGATGACGTCACATTGAGGCTCTCGTTTAGTCACTGTGCACGTCGTTCATTGGGTGCTGCGGGCTTGTGTCGTTCGCAAACTGACACACACCGAGATCTGCCGCTGGGGAAGCTGTTACTGACTGACTCATGATTCGCCAACCTGCACACATTTTTTATTCTATTTTTCATATCGTGTTTATTATATACCGCTTTTAGAGTGATCATTATTGTTTGAAAAAAAATAACCCACATTGGATGTGATATAAAAGGAAGAGTGATTTTTATTACATTTTTAATACATGTATGTTTTGTTAGAAACATTACATGTTAAAATGATAAAATGTAATGTGAAAAAATAAAACTTGTAACACATTTTAGAATAGTTTTTTCTATCTTGTCAAATCCACTATGAATTGTTAAAATAAATATAATGTAATAATGTAGAAAATAATTGCATTTCAAACACATTTAAGAATATGTTTCAATTTTGTCGTCGAGTCAAATGTTAAAATGTAAAAAAAATAATACCATTTTTAAATTTGTATGTAATTTTTACCACTTTAAAAAACTTTTTTTTTTTTTTTATTCTGTTTTCAGATCCATTTTAAAATGTCATGGACACTTCATGGAGAGGACACAAAAAAAGAAGAAGGAAAAAAACAACAACTAATATTTGTAGCAAATTTTAAAATAAATTGTTAATATCTTGTCACACACACCGAGATCTGCCGCTGGGGAAGCTGTTACTGACTGACTCGTGATTCGCCGACCCGAACACAGAACTGCTGCTGCAGAAGTGATTCGGTGAACGAATCTTTTGAACGGATCAATTTAAGGAACTGATTCTAGTGATTCAGTACAGTTTAAAGAACTGCCGATCCTATCACTAACTTGGGGCGCAAATAAGACTGGTCGTGACCAGTAGCACAGCTCTGGTCTCTTTTTACTTTAAATGTGCTTTCCTATTTCCTTTATTTTCTTATGTTTTGGCCACTCTATTAGCTGAATAAATGTCAGCGATCATTATATTTTGCACATCACATCATAATTACCGTGATTACGTATTATTTTTGAATTGAATTAATACAAGAAGAACATTTTTTTTAATCAAATGTTTTATTAATATTTAATCAGTTACATATTATTAATTCTTAATATTAATCATTGTGACAATGATCAAATCATCACTGATAGTCTGAGTTTTATGAATCAACTCTCAAAGTATCCAAGTTCAAAGCATAAACTTGTTGTGAATACTTATAGCTTAAACTTGTTGTCATTTATTACCATTTGTATCAAATCTTGGAACTATAATGTCAAATAAATGTAGTGGAAGAATGAGCTTAGCAAGAAAACCACATTAAATAGAAATACAAAAATATGATGGTTCAATCAGAGTTCCAAGGGGTTTTTTCGAAATGGAATCCTGAGAAACCCTCATGACGAATTAAGATGTCAGTTGTGGTCAGCATAGAAAAAAATTACATTTTAGTTCAGAACAATATCAAAAAATATATAAGGAAGAGAACATACACCACTTTATTAATGTTAAATTAGCAGTTATGATTATAGTTATTAGAGATCCATTAATTAATACCTGAATGTTTAACTATAATGTGAACATACCTCTGGCACCATGACGATGATAAAGTCAACATTTTTGGAGAGCAGTGTAGTCCAACAACAACGTTGTCTTGATTAATTGAATGAGGTCATTCATCTGTTGGATAAAGCAATGATGAATAAACATATATTCGGACACTCTTTGACAAAATTACCCTAAAAATATTACTGAAGTGTTTGTCACCGAAACACGTTGGTCTTGCAATTAATATTGTTTTTTAAGGGCTGGATTTTCCCCAGGGTTCTTTCACAGTAACATCCTATTGGAGTTTCTGTCCCCACTGTGCAACATTCCCTTTAGTTCCTTTAAGAAGGACATATATTAAGAACATCGGTTCAACATTTACGGTTAATGACTAACGAGAATAAACACCTTTATCCTTTCCCTTCTTATTAGGCCTTCAACTCCTTTGTTCCTAAGGCAGGTCAAAGTACTGCAAAGTACATACAAACAAATAAAGCCCAATATGTGAAATTTTATTGTATTCTTTGTTCCTTGTTATTAATTTTTATATTCTCATAATGATAGCGAACAATAGGCAAAATTCCCCAAAAAGTGCAGTTTCCATTTGACTACAATAATTTGCAAATGTATCTGTCTGGAATGAAATGGCATGCATATAATCAAAGTCCTTAGCTCAACATATAACTTATATTTGTATTATTTTGTGAATTTATAGGCCCATTTGGGGAAATTTAACAACACCCTACACTGCATGAAAAAACACCAACAACAATGAAATAGAAAATGCATAGCAAAGGTCTGTTAATATGATGAATAAATGTTGGGGATTAAATGATATTGCGTAGGTTAGGTAGTAATTGTGAACCATATAATAGGGCAGACCTGGGCATTTTGCGGCCCGCGTGCCACATCCAGCCCTTTGTGCGTCCCTGTCCGTCCCGCATGAGGCCAATCATAAATTACAAAATACATTTTAAATAGTATCTATGTCGAGTGTGCAATACAACGGTGCTTCTTTTGTTTTGAAAAGCGTTATTTGTATTACTTCCGTGTGGACGTATTATTTTGAAAATTTGTATTTATGGACGTATGTCCGTGTGTAACCTGTGAGTGAAGGTGCACAGCGACAAGTGATGCCCGGTTAGCTCACGCTAAAAAAAGAAAAGTTAATGATGAATGCCGTGTTTTCAACAAGACATGGACGGTCAAGTATATCCTTACAGAAATTAAAGGTAAAGCCGTGTGCTTAATTTGTGGTACACAGGTTGCTGTGTTTAAACAATCGCCACTACACGACGAAGCACGAGGAAAAATACCGGAATCTGTCTGATAAAGATTGCGCAAGGGAGGCTGATGCGTTGATGGTAAAACTGCAAACCCAACAAGGACTTTTCGCCAAATTTCACACCTCTAGTGAAGCACCCGTCAGGACAAGTTTCCTCATTTCTCACAAAACCGCCAGAAAAAGTAAGGCGTTTCCTGACAGAGAGTTTATTAAGGAGTGCTTATTGGACTCTGTTGCGCTGATATGTCCGGAGAATAGGGGCGCATTTGACAACGTGTCAGTGTAACAAGGCGGGTTGAGACCCATCCATCCATTCATCTTTTACCGCTTGTCCCATCACTGGAAACTTGGAGTTTCAGTTGAAGAACAGAACGGCTGACTTTTGACTGTTTTCTGCTGGCTTTGGATGAGAACTGCGATGTACGTGACACCACCCAGCTGCTCATCTTCTTACGTGGTATAACTACAGACTTTCAAATCATGGAGGAGCTGGCAGCCATGCAGTCAAATAAAGGGACAACCACAGGTAATGCTTGTTCACAGAGGTAAATGCGTGTTTGGACATAAGGACAGAAATGGGATAAGCTGGCAGGTGTGACAACAGATGGTTGTCCAAATCTGACATGGAAAAATGTTGGACTTTTGTTTGTTGTATTGCAGTATTTTTATAAACTTCTTAAGTTGTTTTTCCTTGTTTGTGGAACAAAGTTAAAGGGTGACCAAGTTAAAAATATATTGCAGTGATTCAATTATTTTTTTTTTCCTATTTCAATTTCACATAGCCTAATATAAATATTTAAGGATTAAGAGTTTAAATAAAACAATCAAAAGCAATCTGCTTTTGTATAAAGTTAAGTTAGGTCGAAGATTATTGATCTTAACGGTGTATCAAAAATAATATTGAGCAAAGTTTAATTGAAATATTGTCGATTTGGCCCTCCAGCAGTGCTCTGGTTGCTCATGTGGCCCTCGGTAAAAATTAATCGGCCACCCCTGTTATAGGGTGACTATCATGACAACGATTATTTAATTACATAAAACACATCATACCTATACATTAATTTATCTGCCAAAAATATTTAAAGGGGAACATTATCCACAGACCTATGTAAGAGTCGATATATACCTTGATGTTGCAGAAAAAGGACCATATATTTTTTTAACCGATTTCCGAACTCTAAATGGGTGAATTTTGGCGAATTAAACGCCTTTCTATTATTCGCTCTCGGGGCGATGACGTCACCTTGGTAGTCAATCCGCCATTTTCTCAAACACATTACAAACAATGAGTCAAATCTGCTCTGTTATTTTCAGTTTTTTCGACTGTTTTCCGTACCTTGGAGACATCATGCCTCGTCGGTGTGTTGTCGGAGGGTGTAACAACACGATCAGGGACGGATTCAAGTTGACTTACGTGGAGTGTGCATCGATTAGCACGGCATGCTAACATGCTATTTAGGCTAGCTGTATCTAAATATTGCATCGTTATGCCTCATTTGTAGGTATATTTGCATCCAGCCTTTCTCTCCACCCACAGTTAATGCCAAACAAATCGAAGGATTTAAGTTGCTCCAGTGTCAAAAGATCCGAAAGTCCCTCGTCTGCACATTTTACCGGCGACGCTATGACAGACATGGCACAGAGATGTATGGATACCCTGCGACACTCAAAGCAGACGCATTTCCAACGATAAAGTCAACGAAATCACAAAGGTGAGTTTTGTTGATGTTATTGACTTATGTGCTAATCAGACATATTTGGTCGCGGCATGACTGCCACTAATCGATGCTAACATGCTATTTAGGTTAGCTGTATGTACATTTGTAGCTATATTTGCATCCAGCCTTTCACTCCACCCACATTTAATGCCAAACAAATACTTACCAATCGAGGGATTTAGGTTGCTCCTGCACATTTTACCGGCGATGCTACGACAGACATGGCACAGAGATGTATGGATACCCTGCAACACCCAATCGTTGGTTAGAAGGTGATCACCGAATAGCTTCAATAACTATTCGTTTAATAGCTTCAGTTTCTTCTTCAATTTCGTTTTCGCTATCTGCCTCCATACTCCAACCATCCATTTCAATACATGCCTAATCTGTTGAATCGCTTAAACCGCTGAAATCCGAGTCTGAATCCGAGCTAATGTCACTATATCTTGCTGTGCTGTCCGCCATGTTGGCATCACTAAATGACGTCACAGGAAAATGGACGATGGATTTAAAGATAGCGAAAATCAAGCACTTTAAAGCCTTTTTTCAGGATGTTCCATGATGGGTAAAATTTTGAAAAAAACTTTGAAAAATAAAATAAGCCACTGGGGACTGATTTTTATTGGTTTTAATCCTTCTGAAATTGTGATAATGTTCCCCTTTAAAAATTATTTTTCCATGTGTGTCTCCTCTTCATAAAGACTTTGTCCACGTTACATTAATCTTTAAAAACAATAATTGATAGAAACATGTCATATGTAAAAAAATATAAATCATCCTGCTGTATATATTCAAGTCACAGCAGATTGTCCTGGATTATCTACTATGTAGCTACACCACAGGTGTCATTTTGATACCAGGAAAACTGTGATAATCCTTTATCACAAACCAGGGCCTTTAATCTCACTTTAAACACATTTTTTTTTTCTATTTGATTTGAAATAATACTAAAAAAAACATATTGATGTTATTGAGTCATAATAAATGTTTTATGTCTAGAAATATGTCCTTAGAGTGTTAATTAATTTAAACATTTTGGCCTGTGAGACGACCAAATGTTTCTACACATAAGAAAAATAATTTGCGGGATTCAACACATGCCAACATTGAATCCAGTTCTCAGCTGTGCTCCATTGGTATTTCAACATGATCGGTATTCAAAGCATGAACTGTTTGAGATTACCACTCCCTCCGTGTGTGTGCGTGTGTGTATGTGTGTAACTGCCCTTTTCAACAGTGCTTATTGGTAATCAAGCCACAAGGACATCTTTGACAGCAGAAGAGGAAAATACACGATTTATCCTGGCCTCAGCCCAATCCCGGCTTCACACTGAGATTTATGTGACCTGTTAGCACGCCCTGACTGGCAGGAGCCATCTCCCGAATTACAACAGAGGATTATGCCTCCGGATAATAATATGACCAGGAGGGGAAATTGACCATGTGCTCGGCTGTGGTGTGTTTCCTGTAAACCAGATTACAGAGCACATGCAGAGCCGTGCAAACAGGAGAGAGAAGCGTACATAAAAGTCATGCCTAAAAGCTAACATGAATAATAAACACGTGCTTACGTCCACACGCACGCGCACACATACAAACACACACACATTCTGGCCTAATAAAGAATGGGGGTTGCGGTTGTGCTTAGATTATGAATCTCTATTAACCTAGCCAACCCATCAACTCACTCTTAATGAGGCCGAATATAGGCTAGCACTCCTCCCTTACACACACTCATGCACACACAGAAGTAGAGATACACACATTGAAATCTACAAGGCTTATCGTTTGAATTAGACTGCAGGAAAAATATTAATTAATGATGGTTTATGTAAAATCAAAATGCCTCATGCACAATTAGCCTACATAGTCAAGGCGAGGACCCAACACACTGACACACTCTGTACTTGACTGGCCTACTGTGAGCATCACACACATTTGGTTGGGTCAACACATGGAGAGACATACTCTGGCTCTGGGCCATTTTTTCTCCCAGTATTTTCTGTTCATTTGCTCTGTTGTGGTGAAAGGCACAGTGACATGGCCTAGGGCTTTAAGATAATCCAATATCGTCAAGAAGGCTCGCCGCTATTGTTTCGATTATTTGAAATATTGCTCTCTAATACCACATCACATCTGCTCCCTCCGAGGGAATTTTTTTTTTGCTCTTTTTGTATGCCTGCCTGCACAAAGTGGAGGAAAGGCACATTTAATCAGGGCAATAAGAGCCCTTTTGAGTCTCTAGATCAGTGGTTCTCAAATGGGGGTATGGGTACCCCTGGGGGTACTTGAAGGCATGCTAAGGGGTATGTGATATATTTTTTTAATATTCTAAGAAATAGCAACAATTCAAAAATCCTTTATAAATATATTTATTGAATAATACTTTAACAAAATATTAATTTAAGTTCAGAAACTGTGAAAAGAAATGCAACAATTCAATATTCAGTGTTGACAGCTAGATTTTTGTGGACATGTTCCATAAATATTGATGTTAAAGATTTCTTTTTTTTTGTGAAGAAATGTTTAGAATTAAGTTCATGAATCCAAATGGATCTCTATTACAATCCCCAAAAAGGGCACTTTAAGTTGATGATTACTTCCATGCGTAGAAATCTTTATGGTCGAGAACCACTGTTCTAGATCAGTGGTTCTCAACCTTTTTTCAGTGAATATTTTTTTAATTCATGTACCCCCTAATCAGAGCAAAGCATTTTTGGTTGGAAAAAAAGAGATAAAGAAGTAAAATACAGCACTATGTCATCAGTTTCTGATTTATTAAATTGTATAACAGTGCAAAATATTGCTCATTTGCAGTGGTCTTTATTGAACTATTTGGAAAAAAATATATAAAAATAACTGAAAACGTGTTGATTTGAAACAAGTGATTCAATTATAAATAAAGATTTCTCCACATAGAAGTAATCATCAACTTAAAGTGCCCTCTTTGGGGATTGTAATAGAGATCCATCTGGATTCATGAACTTCATTCTAAATATTTCTTCACAAAAAAAAGAAATCTTTAACATCAATATTTATGGAACATGTCCACAAAAATCTAGCTGTCAACACTGAATATTGCATTGTTGCATTTCTTTTCACAGTTTCTGAACTTAAATTAATATTTTGTTGAAGTATTATTTAATAAATATATTTATAAAGGATTTTTGAAATGTTGCTATTTACAGAATATTTTTTAAAAATGTCACGTACCCCTTGGCATACCTTCAAGTACCCCCAGGGGTACCCCCATTTGAGAACTACTGCTCTAAATAATAGGACATATTTTTTTAGGTAATAATTTTCTGGGTTTCTTTGAAGAAAGTATTGGGAAACTGATACATTCAAAAAATCCTACATTTTTAAAAAGATTATTTCAAAGAAAAAGTGTCGTAGAAGGAATCAATTACTGGATAAAAAAAAATAGAGCCAGGCCGATAAAACGATATTAATTCGCGATAGACAAGTAGTCGATTTCAATTAAAAAAAAATAGTTCAATAAAACATTTGATGTTTTTATATTTTTTGGGGGTCGAAAGAAACTGGAAACAATGAAGCATGATTGGTTGCATGAGCAAAGGCACTCGTGGTGTGGTAAATTAGCAACACAGGAAGTGACAATGATCAATGTTAGGGATACGCTTAACAGTCGATGCATCGTGTGACAGTTCAGCTGTCTTTTTGGATGCGCAATCTTGCTGTCTAGCTGTCGATTCTCTGCATGGATTGAGAAGAGAAAGTAAAAATGAGTGCTGCAGAGAGCGAAGAAATTGTTGATAAAACGAGAAAAATCACCCCGGCAGTATGGCCGTTTTAAAAGAAAAAAAAAGAATTGGACCGTAGTCCTTTGCCTTGCTAATGTTTTCTTTTCAACCCTCGCCCGTTCTCTATTCGGATGTACGTAAGCAACAGATAGGAACTAGAGTGCAGGAATGTATAAATACAGTAAATAACAAAATATAACGAATATGCTACATTAAAATACAAATCATGGTCCGAAAATATTTGAATAAGAATTACTGCATAACATAAATTATTACCATATTTAAATAAGATTAACAGGCCAAACTTAAAGTTGCACAGCATTAATTTGAGCCGATGTCCTTTTCTTTTTTAAAGATGCCCTCCCACCTCGCCTGTTTAAGGAGGTACTTGCTACTATTGGATCAAGTGTCCTTAACATAATCAATATTAGCCTCTCTTCTGGAATAGTTCCAGTAGAGTTTAAACATGCAGTGGTACGACCTCTACTTAAAAAACCAAGCCTTGACCCCTCTCTCCTCTCTAACCTTAGACCTATCTCTAATCTTCCATACATTTCCAAAATATTAGAGAAGGTTGTCTAGAGTCAGTTGTTGTCCTTCTTAGAGGATAATGGTATCACTGAGCTGATCTAGTGCAGTTTTAAAGCCCTCCCCAGCACAGAGTCAGCGCTTCTAAAAGTTTTTAACGATATCCTCCTGTCAACTGATTTTGGTAAATATGTTGTCCTGGTGCTTTTAGATCTGCCTGCTGCGCTCGACACCGTCGACCACGCCACCTTAATCACTCGTCTTGAGAATTGTGTGGGTATTTTGGGCGCCGCCCTCAACTGGTTCCGTTCGTGCAAAAGTAGACACTTTTATGTCTTCCACAGCTCCTTTACCACATGGGGTCCCCCGGGGCTCTATCTTTGCCCCAATCTTATTTGCGCTTTACCTTCTCCCCCTTGGTTCTATTTTTAGAAAGTACGGTATTGCATTTCATTTTTATGCCGATGATTGCCAGATCTATTTTCCCATGGCACAAAATAACACGGTTCAACGTCTCGTTGACTGCCTGCACGACATCAAAGCCTGGCTTTCAGCTAACTTCCGGAGCCTAATTGAAGACAAAACAGAAGTGATGTTGTTCGGTCCAAGTCGCTCTCCCTCCCCCAACGTTGACCTCGACACTCTGACCTTGTATCTCAGCGACTGTGTCACAAACCTGGGGGTAAAGTTCGACTCAGATTTTAAATTCGAAAAACAAATCAGCAGCGTCGTTCAAAAAAGCTTTTATTAATTACGCCAAATAGCGAAAGTGAACCCACTTCTATCAGGACATGATTTGGAGAAATTAATTCAAGCCTTTATTTCGAATCGTTTAGACTACTGCTATACCCTGTATGTCGGCATTAGCCAGGCCTCCCTCACCCGCCTGCAGCTTGTGCAGAACTCTGCTGCTCGTCTGCTAACACAGACCCACAGACGTGAGCACATCACCCCTATATTAGCATCCCTTCACTGGCTCCCTGTGCGTTACCGAATCAATTTTAAACTCCTCCTATTTGTTTTTATATGTCTAAACAAACTCGCGCCAACATATCTCTCCGACCTCCTTCAGCCTTGCTGCCCCACCCGATCCCTAAGATCAGCCAATCAGCTGCTACTGACGGTCCCTGACACAAGGCTGAAGCTTAGAGGTGACAGAACTTTCGCCGCTGCTGCTCCCAAGCTCTGGAACGACCTGCCTCTGAGTGTTAGACAAGCCTCCTCTCTTCCTGTTTTTAAATCTTTCTTAAAAACATACTTTTATTCCATGGCTTTTAACATAACAGGTGTATAATGGCGCCCCATTATACACCTGCTGTGAACCTGTTTTTATGTTTTATTCATTTTATTTTATTTATTTTTTTATCATGTTCTGTTTGTGTTGTGTTGTGTTTGCTCGGTTCTCATTTTTAACCTGCCCATTGTACAGCACTTTGGCTACCCCTGTGGTAAATGTTAAATGTGCTGAATAAATAAAGTTGATTTGATTTGATTTGATTTGATTAAAGTTCCTGGCAGTAAGTTAAAACAATTGTTCTTCTCAGGGTTCTCTATGTTTACACTTTCACACTTTGTACTATTTGGTTACACTTTATTAAGTATTTCTTACTTATTCCCTATTGTGTTACTTTAATTAAAATACTTTATTTTTAAGTGTTTATTTTGATTTCAGAATTTAGTTTACATTGAGTGTTTTTCTTGTTTGTGTTGACTTTTCCTTTCTTTCTGCCTTGAAAACTGAGGGGATTATAATCAAAGGACGGTTACATTTGAAACAAAATGCTTTCCGCCCGATTGTAGCTGAGATAGGGACCAGCGCCCCCCGCGACCCCAAAGGGAATAAGCGATAGAAAATGGATGGATGGATGTTAACATGTAATGTTTTTCTCCTGGTCCATATTTTCAATAGGTCATAAAAAATATTAACGATATTGACCAATATTAAAAACTTATTTTGTGATACGGTTTTCAGCCATATCGCCCAGTCCTATGTGTAATTGTGCTGAAAATTGTAATTTTCCTGAAGGAACTCTCCTGACGGAATAAATAAAGTACTATCTAATCTAATCTAATCAATAATTACAGGCATGCTATTGATTCTGGGAGTTTGACTGGTCCTAATATTAGGCAACTTTCGGGGTTGGATGCCTCTGGATGTTGTTTTTTTTGCAGTCTTCATTTAACAATGGATATAGTGTGACGTCAGTGATGTGGCCGCACTTATTTGAACATTAAGTCAAAGCTATCGGCCAGAGAGGGGCAGGGTCTGCCTGTGTCCTCATGTGTTATTCCTTCTCGTCTAATGCCCTCCTACGTGCTTTGATGTCCACAAAGTAAATACTTTGATGCTTATTTTTCATAATGTTTTTCAACAGGACTGTTTCTTAAGATGGACCTGTACAATATTGGATTAGCCACTAAACTCAGACAAAAAACAAACAAACAACAACATTATTACTGGATTTGAGGAAGCACAAGATTAGGTAGGATAATTATTTTCATGTAACTGTTGCATGCACGGTGTCAGAGGGGATAGCGCGTCTGCCTCACAATACAAAGGACCTGAGTAGTCCTGGGTTCAATCCCGGGCTCGGGATCTTTCTGTGTGGAGTTTCCATGTTCTCCCCATGACTGCGTGGGTTCCATCCAGGTACTCCGGCTTCTTCCCACCTACAAAGACATGCACCTGGGGATAGGTTGATTGGCAACACTAAATGGGCCCTAGTGTGTGAATGTGAGTGTGAATGTGAGTGTGAATTTTGTCTGTCTATCCGTGTTGGCCCTGCGGTGAGGTGGCGACTTGTCCAGGGTGCACCCCGCCTTCCGCCCGATTGTAGATGAGATAGCTAGGCACCAGGGCCCCCCGCGACCCCAAAGGGAATAAGCGGTAGGAAATGGATGGATGTTGCATGCACACTAACACTGACGTGCGACATGCAGTGACAATAATGCTGGTAAGAGCAGCTTTTTTATTCAGCTGTGTATTGATCTGAAAGTGGGTCGGTGTACCTAATGTAGTGACTTGTGAATCTATATCATGAATAATAAGTTAATTTTGGACCGTGTCTGGGAATAAAATAGCAGTGATGTTTGACTACAATGGTAAATAGTAGGGCTGCGAATCTTTGGGTGTCCCACGAGTCGATTCAATTTTGATTCCTAGGGTAACGATTCAATTCAAAATGAAACATTTTTTTCAATTCAACAGGATTCTCAACTCAAAAATACATTTTTTCCCGATTTAAAAAGGATTCTCTATTCATTCAATACATAAGATTTCAGCAGGATCTACCCCAGACTGCTGACGTGCAAACAGAGTAGTACATTTTTGTAAAAAGCTATTATAATTGTAAAGGACAATGTTTTATCAACTGATTGCAATAATGTAATAATAATTTTTAACTATTAAACAAACCAAAAATATGACTTATTTTTATTTGTGAAAATATTGGACACAGCGTGTTGTCAAGCTTATGAGATGCGATGCAAGTGTAAGCCACTGTGACACTATTGTTCTTTTTTTTATTTTTATAAATGTCTAATAATAATGTCAATGAGGGATTTTTAATCAGTGCTATGCTGAAATTATAACTAATATTGATACTGTTGTTGACAATATTAATTTTTGTTTCACTAATTTTGGTTTGTTCTGTGTAGTGTTTGTGTCTTCTCTCAATTGCTCTGTTTATTGCAGTTCTGAGTGTTGCTGGGTCAGGTTTGAATTTGGAATTGGATTGCATTGTTATAGTATTGCTGTGTATTGTTTTGTTGGATTAATAAAAATAAAAAAAATAGATTTTTTTTTAAATGAGAATCGATTTTGAATCGCACAACGTGAGAATCGCGATACAAATTCAAATAGATTTTTTCCCACACCCCTAGTAAACAGTGTACATTATCAAATAGCATTATTTTAGTTTTACTGAGATTCAAAGATAGTCTCTTTTTGTCTAACCATCTTTTAGATTTGTTAATTTCTTCTTTTATTGTTTGTATTAGCTTTTGTGTGTTCTCTTCTGAACAATACGCAGTTGTATCATCTGCAAATAATACTAAATTTAAGTCCTTTCTAACTTTACATATGTCGTTTATATAGAGATTGAACAATTATGGTCCTAGTATTGATCCCTGAGGTACACCACAAAATATTTTCAGCTCTGTGGAAGTGTGTTCTCCTACCTTCACGTATTGCTTCCTGTTGGTCAAGTAGCTTCTAACCCAGTTCAAGACCAACCCTCTGATTCCATACCTTTCTAATATGTTTATTAAGATGCTATGAATAATTGTGCTTTTGTTGAATCTATAAACACTGAAACAGCACATTTTTTGCTATCTATTTCATTGGTTATCTCTTCCGTTATTTCGTTTAATGCCATTGATGTTGGCTCTGTATCCGTATTGGTTGTCTTTCAGTGTTTTGTTTTTATTCAAGAAATTGTCAAATGTTTTGTTAAACAGTTTTTCAATAATTTTTGAAAATTGTGTAAGTAGAGGAAAAGGTCTGTGGTTTGTAAACTGGTGTTTGTCTCCAGTCTTATAAATCCGTACGACTTTTGCTATTTTCATTTTATTTGTGAATTTGCCTGTTTGAAATGATAAGTTGCTTATATATGTTAAAGGTACTGAAATCGCTTCAATAAACTTTCTTTCCTCTTTCGTCACTCCTTCGAGGAACATAGAGTTGGGGTTTCTATTTA
The DNA here is from genome assembly GCF_033978795.1 of Nerophis ophidion. NCBI lineage: Eukaryota > Metazoa > Chordata > Actinopteri > Syngnathiformes > Syngnathidae > Nerophis > Nerophis ophidion. Next base: position 41,648,846 of record NC_084612.1, read on the forward strand.
TAGTGTCAAGTCCTCAACTGACTCTGCATCTGGAATCTTGCCCTTCAGATTTGGTCCAATGTTCACAAAGTACTTATTGAAGCTTTCAACTACTTTGTTCATATTGTCATTTTTTACATTTCCATCTAAGGAGAATTTAGGATAGTCCTTTGTAGCACCATTTTTAATATTGCTTTTTAGGATGCCGCATGCTGCTTTCATATTGTTTTAATTGACTGTAATATTATTTTCTTGATGTTCGTAGTATGCTTATACGTTCTGTACTTGTTTTCTGCTTCTGTAGAAATTTGTGTTACAAATGTTCTATATAATGTATTCTTCTTTTTGCAAGCATTTTTCAGTGTTTTATTGTCATCCATGGTTGATTATTTTTCTTTTGCTTCTTACTAAGCTGTTTAATAGGAAAGTGTTTGTCATAAGGCATCTCGTAGGTATTAAAAAAAATACCATATGCATCATCTACATCATTTTCACTGTATACACTGTCCCAACGCTGTTTTCCCAGATAATTTTTTGAAAGCTGTCATACTTTGTTCTGTACATATTCTTCAAAAAGTATGTTTGTCATCAATGTTCAACTCCTTGTAGTTTCCGTCATAGATTATGGAAACTGTCATATGAACACTGATGTTGGATATTAACAGGCCACTTTTGGTGTTGTTATCAAAATCATTAGTAAAGATATTATCAATAAGTGTGGCTCGGTGTCCTGAGATTCTGCTTGGTCTTGAGATTTTAGGATATAACTCAGGTTGTACATTGTGTCAATAAAATCATCCATGGGCTTTTGTTTGTTAGGATTAAATAGATCAACGTTGAAGTCCCCACATAAGAAGGTTATTTTTTTTGACTGATTTCAGTAAATGTTGCCTTAATCCACTTCTCAAATGTATCGATGTTTGACTTCGCTGATCTATATACACAACTGATCAGTACGTTTTTGCTTTTTACATGACACATTTCAATGGTTCTACACTCTAAGATATTATCAATAGCTAGTGACATATTTTTTACCACTTTGTAGTTTAGGTTCTTCATCACGTACACAGCCACTAGCCCTCCTTTCTTGTTGATAATTTTCATATAATTTAGTTCGTATCCTTCTAGGTGAAAATTAATTCTTTTTTTTAGCATCCATACATGTTTCTGATATAGCAATAATTTTGAAAAATGTTTCACATTGTTGTAGTTAGCAGACAAACATCTACTGTTTAAATGAATAATCAACAGTTTGTTGTCTGTTTTAATGTTTCCGTTATATTGTTCGTCTGAAAAATAAAAACAATTATTCCTGCTGTGAAAGAAAACATTTGTATCTGGATTTATATCCTTATCTAATTCTGGACTTTTGTAATCTATGCTGATGAAGTTTTTTAGTTCCATACATTCCTTACATTCAGTTCTCCAATCATTTTTGTTGCTCTCTGAATGTGGAAATGAATGTGCCCCTGAGTGAAGATCATCTTGTTCGGTAATCCCTTGGTGCGTTGTAATTTTGTAGTCAAATGTCAATGTTTGTTTTCCGTCAGACTCCATTATTGTTGTTATTGAAGTGAAGTGAATTATATTTATATAGCGCTTTTCTCTAGTGACTCAAAGCGCTTTACATAGTGAAACCCAACATCTAAGATACACTTTAAATCAGTGTGGGTGGCACTGGGAGCAGGTGGGTAAAGTGTCTTTCCCAAGGACACAACGACAGTGACTAGGATGGCAGAAGCGGGAATCGAACCTGCAACCCTCAAGTTACTGGCACGGCCACTCTACCAACCGAGCTATGCCGTTATATTGTTGTTGTAGTTGCTGGGAGTTCTGCTATTGGTACAGATCTTTGATGTCATTGACAACTTGGACTCTTGCTTGTGGACCTCCATTCAGCTTGATGTAGATTTTGCAGTTGGTGCTCGAAGTTCCCTGAATTTTCCCTTGTTCTTTTCTCAAGCCGCGTGCTTTCTTGGCGATTTCAGCATTGCGTTTAGTGAGGTGCTCGTTAATGTACACATTAGAGATGCGCAGTTTGCGGTCTCATCCACGGAGTCCGCGGATAAACCGCTGGTCGGGCGGTTGACATAACGAAAAAATTTATTTTAATTACATTCGGGCGGGTGCCGGTCGAACCATCCGGAAATATTTGATATGCATGGTTCTGTGATCGGTATCCTTTGCTAGTCAAAGTGCCATTTAAGACCTGTGTCATAAAGTGAAGCAGACAATAAGACACTATTATTCTTCTGAATGACTGTCGGTAGTCACCCAGATAATAAATAAAAGGCCGTGCTATGAAGCCTTTGTCTTTGTCGCCTTCTACAACATGTACAATCTGCTTGTCACTCCAGTATCATGTTGTGTGTGGCTTCCGCGGCAACACGCACACGACTGCAAGGCATAATGGGTGACAGAGTCCACAATTAATGTTGTGATATAAACAATTTTAACACTCTTAGTAATATGCGCCACGCTGTGAAGCCACACCAATTAAGAACGACAAACACATTTCGGGAGAACATCCTCACAGTAACACAACATAAACGCAACACAACAAATACCCATAATCCTTTGTATTCATGACACATCCTGACTATTTTATACAGCCCGCTAGCAGCAACAGCCCCTACCCCCCACCCCCCTCCCATGCGTCGGTAAGGTGGGCGGGGTTGGGGGCGCGGGGGTGTAAAATATATTCAGGAAGTGTCATGAATACAAAGGATTATGGGTATTTGTTGTGTTGCGTTTATGTTGTGTTACTGTGAGGATGTTCTCCCGAAATGTGTTTCTCAATCTTGTTGGGTGTGGCTTCACAGCGTGGCGCATATTAGTAAGTGTTAAAGTTGTTTATATCACAACCATCAGTGTACTCTGTATCACCAAGTATGCCTTTCGAATTTTAACGTGTAATTGCGGAAACTGCACACAACATGTTCCCGGACCAACAATCGGTATGTACATGTTGTCAAAGGTGTCTAAGGCAATGGCTTCACAGCACGCCCATATTCTTGTAATCAGAATGAACGCCGTTGGATAGTCGCGAGAACGTTAGCGGTTCCAATTGTCATCATCATTCTGTGAAACAGTCTTAAATAGCTCTGTGAGTGGTAAAGGCGGACAACCTCTGATGTATTATAGCGGGCGGTTGGCGGGCGGGTACGGTCCTGGTAAAATGTTGGTTCGGGTGGACGGCGGGTGGATGACGACATTGGTGATGTGGATGCGGATGATATAATTGCCTATCCGCGCATCTCTAGTACACATTGTGCCCTTCAGCTTTTTTCCCTGTGTCAGCAATGCCATTTTGTATTTCCTGTTGGTGAGCTTAACCATGGTGACTGGCGTAGTATTGTTGCCTCTTCTATTCAATGGAATGCACGCATCAATGGTGTTAATATCCACATCAATTCCTTTTAATTGCAGAAAGTTGATCACTGGTTTGACTTTGTTGAAGCAGCTTCCATGTTATCTGATTCTCTTCTGTTGTCAACTGCTCTTACATAGGATTGATGATTGATGCATAGCCCTGCAATGATGATGTCATTCTGTCGTGTAAACTGATCCATTTCCTGGCTTCTTGTCGTGCTCATGGTTGCTCGGCGGCAAAGTGGAGCCGTTAGTGTTGTTCACTTCTGTGCCGGACTGGAGCTCTATGGTGGGGTTTTTTTCCCCACGTAATTATGCACCGGCCAGTGTTGTGTTTGTCTTTCTTTTTGATCACTTGTGTGGTCAGACGCTTTTAAAATATGTCCAACTCCTTTGTTTTTGTTGTTTAGCTTTGGGTTGCTAAGCAACGGCTTTGACTAAGCATTTAGCTAGTTAGCCCTCAGCTTTCCAGTACTTTCGGTTTGCTTGTTTTAGCAAATCTGTGCCTCCCGATGGGCAAAGTATAAGTCGAATATGTTAGCAAACAACAGTTGCAATTAGGGTATGAGACATAAGGGAAGATGTTGTGGTTCTCTGCTCCACTCACACTTGTCGACCTTTTACGGATCATTGCACCAATTACGGCTGTTTGCTCCTTAAAACAACGAAGGGTATTATCTTATGACTCAATGTATAAATATAGGCAATTGTGTAATAATATCATGAGGTGATTCTTCATACATTTATATTCATTTATTACTCACTGTTACATAACTGCCATGTGGCCATCAGTAAAAACGAATGTGACACCCCTGATCTAAACCACAGGGAAGTGTTTTAAATGTAGATCATGATTAGTCACCTTTTATATAAGACTGTGGCGGGCACTAGGACCAGCAGAATGGGTGTGGTTTCTGGGACACACTTTAAAGGCCTACTGAAACCCACTACTACCCATCACGCAGTCTGATAGTTTATATATCAATGATGAAATATCAATATTGCAACACATGCCAATACGGCCTTTTTAGCGTTGTGTAATGATGACGTGTACGCAAGACGTCACAGGTTTTAAGGAAGTATGAGCGCTGCACACACACACAGCTAAAAGTCGTCTGCTTAAACGGCTTAATTACACAGTATTTTGGAGATCTGTGTTGCTGAATCTTCTGCAATTTGTTCAATTAATATTGGAGAAGTCACAGTATAAAGATGGAGTTGGGAAGCTTTAGCCTTTAGCCACACAAACACACGGTGATTCCTTGTTTAAAATTCCTGGAGGTGAAACTTTCCTATGGATCAGAAAGTGGTCAAGCCAACATGGATCCCGACCACATGTCAACCAGCAGGTTTCGGTGAAATAATTGTGGTTAAAAAGTTAGTTCTTACTGGAGAAAAGCTGAGCTTCTGCCGTCCATAGCTGCCGTCGACTCCCCTGAGACACTGCGCGTCAAGACACCCGTGGAGACACCCTTCCGGCTATCAGGTACTATTTAACTCACTAAAACACTAGCAACACAATAGAAAGATAAGGGATTTCCCTGAATTATCCTGGTAAATGTCTCTAAAAACATCGGAATCCGTCCCAATGCAATCGCGTTTTTTTTTTTAATCATTTTTTTTTTACCTAGTCTGTCGCTATCAATATCCTCAAACACAAATCTTTCATCCTCGCTCAAATTAATGGGGAAATTGTCGTTTTCTCGGTCCGAATAGCACTTTTTGTTGGAGGCTCCCATTAGAAATAATGTGAATATGTGAGGAGCCCCCACACGTGTGACGTCATCGTCTGCGACTTCCGGTAGAGGCAGGGCTTTTCTCTTAACACCGAAAGTTGCAAACTTTATCGTGGATGTTCTCTACTAAATCCTTTCAGCAAAAATATGGCAATATCGCGAAATGATCAAGTATGACACATAGAATGGACCTGCTATCCCCGTTTAAATAAGAAAATCTCATTTCAGTAGGCTTTTAAAAGTGCATATTGTGTTGTGTTGTACCCTTCTCATGTTGGCAGTCTGCAATAAAGACCTGAAAGAAACAACGTTGCGTTTCTTGCATTTGCTTCAAGAATTTCAATCCTTTCTGGTGGGATTTCCCTGCGATATTTTGAGTGATAATTGTGAAGGATTTCCTAGACTAAAGTAATGAAGAAAGGTCTTTGATTGCCTACAGAACTGTCGATAGTTGCTTTACGCTAAAAGCGGCATCAGCGTCAGTGTTGGCTCTCCAAACATGGATCAAAGCAACCAGACTCTCCTTTTTTTCATTTCTCTTTGGTAGTTAAATGCTGCTTTGCCTGCTTATAAACATTTCTGTAATTGGACTTGCTGCTTGTTTGTGGCCTCTCTGTTTGTTTAGATTGTGTTTGAAGCCTTGCTTAATTATAATCTATGTCCTTGGTGTTGGAATCTCCAAACATGAGGAAATCCCACTGGAGGAGTAAAAAAATACTCACCACTCATCCAATTGAATATTGGTTTTGTCTGAGAAAGATGGTGAAAAGTCTGCAAAGGGCAAATTCAGCACCTTTTGCCTTATTCACAAATTATTTATGCACTCTTATGAACCCTCAGTAAAAAATACGTGTCTGTTGATTAGAGATGTCCAGCTTAGCATTTCTGACCTCTTGATTCCTACGAATTTTTTTTGCCTCAGATCAAATCCAATTTGACAATAGATCAGAGAACTGAAAATATTCATAACAAGTAACCAAAGTGACCACAATAAAACATTTTTAAAAAGTTTATTTCATTGAATATACAATTATTGTTGTTGTAAATCAGATGTCTTATTTTTTTGTATTGAATGCAGCATAAACGGCAAATGCACAATAACTGAACAACAGAAGAAACTACTATTGGCTCCCATTTGAATCATTTGGGTTTTGCAATCAAAGCTGTCCTGTATCCAGAGACTGACTCCATGAGTTTTGTAAACCATAAGTAAAAGAGCAAAAACATAATTTTGTAATAATAACAACAATACATTTTTTAATCTAATCACTTTAGTATTTTTTATACATGGATACCAGAGAAGGTATCGATAGTACCGTATCGACATCGCCATCTGGATCAATCACCCCTTCTGTACACTGAAGCTTTCACAGTTAGTGTCTTGTGTCGTCCTGTAGGGTGTGTGTGTGTGCGTGTGTGTGTGTGTGTGCTTGTGTGTGTGCGTGCATAGCATGCTTAGCCATTCGTATTCTTCTAGTCCTCCAGTAATAATAACACTTGGAAGACAACTTGGTTAATTTTCCAGGTGAGGATTAATTTCAGTTTTTCTTTGTGTTTAGATAACCTGTTCGCTGCAGCTTGCGCTCCAATTCGAGCCGCCGTTCTGTACCTATTGCGTGTGTGTAACAAAGAATATGGAAATGTACTTGTGTCTCCCTGAGCCTGCATCAATTTGTAAGGAATATTTGAAATGAGCATATTCATTAGCCATGTAAACACTTGGACACAACTCTCCCGTCCAAAGGCAAAACCCAGTTCCTAGGTGATATGATTTACATTAGTGTATGCGATATTGTAATTTGTTCTGTAAGTAAGCTGTTACGCGCATGGCAGGACCTAGCAACTACCACATAACCGCGTAGATACAACAGAAAAACCTAGTATCTCAAGGGACCAATCGGAGGTTCTTTGTCAGTCGCCTTATTGTCTTTAATGAGACATTTGCACGAATGGGGGCCGACAGTCAACCTGATTATGTGATATTATGGCACGAGGGGATATTTGGAAGATTGGCACAGGACGTTGCAAGCACCTTCATTAAATGTATTGTTCTTAAATCTTCCCCTTGCATACTCTTTTGGGCAGATAACTGTGGAGGTCAAAATAAAAACTAGACGCTGTACACGGCTCTTGCCCAATGTGCAAACGCAGAATGGAGCCCACCCGAGATTGTGATAAAATATCTGGAGAAAGGGCACACGTTCATGAGAGCAGATTCAATCCATGGCTCAATTGGCAAGAAAATGAAAGCTCAAGAAAACATCTATACGTTTGATGACTTTGTAGATCTTTGTAGATTGGTTTTCCTTTGTTTTCTCAAAATCAGCTAGAAGTGAGTTACTAGGTTTTGCTTTTGGACGGGACAACTACAAATACAAATCGGCTGTGCTCAGCAGCTCATCGGCCGATCAGTTATAAATAAATATATAAATAAATATAAAAGTAAATATCGGCATCCGAACCAATGATTGGCATCGGGACATATCAGGACATATCTAGTGTCGAAGGATTAAAATCACATTTGTGTTTTATGAACTTTTCAGGTAGCAAGGAAACAGATGCGACTGCTGACGGCTGAACACATGTTCGGTTTAACATGTAGTTATGTTACATATGTGTCTTTTTTTCACCTACGGAAGAAGCATCATTTGCTCAAGTCATCCACCTTGCTTGCACTCTGCTTTTTAGACAAATGTTATAGAGTTTTATTTGACTGAAACAACTGAGATAATGATAACGAACTGATACTAGAGGGCTTTGGATTGAAAGGCGGGCAGCACGGTGGTGGAGGAGGGGTTAGTGCGTCTGCCTCACAATACAAAGGTCCTGAGTAGTCCTGGGTTCAATCCTGGGCTCGGGATCTTTCTGTGTGGAGTTTGCATGTTCTCCCCGTGACTGCGTGGGTTTCCTCCGGGTACTCCGGCTTCCTCCCACTTCCAAAGACATGCACCTGGGGATAGGTTGATTGGCAACCTACCTGTCCGCCCTGAGATCGGTAGGTTGGAAGTTCAAACCCCGGCCGAGTCATACCAAAGACTATAAAAATGGGACCCATTACCTCCCTGCTTGGCATTCACCATCCTGGGTTGGAATGGGGGGTTAAATCACCACAAATGATTCCCGGGCGCTTCACTGCTGCTGCCCACTGCTCTCCTCACCTCCCAGGGGGTGAACAAGGGGATGGGTCAAATGCAGAGGACGAATTTCGCCACACCTAGTGTGTGTGTGACAATCATTGGTACTTTAACTTTAACACTAAATTGGACTCAGTGTGTGAATATGAGTGTGAATGTTGTCTGTCTATCTGTGTTGGCCCTGCGATGAGGTGGCGACTTGTCCAGGGTGTACCGTGCCTTCCGCCGGATTGTAGCTGAGATAGGCACCAGCGACCCCAAAAAAGGGAATAAGCGGTAGAAATGGATGGATGGATGGATATTGAAAGGCTAGCGTCATCACTCACGTTTGTGCTACGCGCAATATTTCTGAACTATTCAGTGGCATCGACTGTTACGATGGAGAAATACAGTGAGTCCGTTCATAATTCCCTTTGTCGTTATAAGGAGCAAACAGCTGTAATTGGTGCAAGGAACCGTACAAGATCGACAAGTCTGAGTGGAGCAGAGAACCCCAACATCTTGTTCAACCCAGCCCATTTTAAGCCTTGACGGACTTTCAAAATTATAACAGTCAAGAAAGCTATGATGGCTTTGTTTATTGGATGTATTTGTGATGTTTGTCTTAATCTGTATAAACCCAGTGGACATCGTGTCGTCAAGTTAGGCTCGAGTCATGCACTCCCAGAAATGTTTCGACCCAAGTCTGACACCCTGGATAATCACGGTTAACCAATGTCATCTCAGCACACTAAGTTTATAAGGCAGGATGGGGAGAATGTTGTTCTCTTGTCGGTTTAGTTTTTGTTTTTTTATAAGTGGGGGCTACATTGGGAATGAGAGAAATGAGTACTATTTTTTATCAATACAACTACTATCAAAGTTATTTGACCAAGCACATCCAGATCATGCAAAGTTGGGCCATCATTTTTTTTTCAGATTCATTTTCTTAATTACCTGAAATCAAATGATCCGAACAAACAGGAAGTCATCATAGCACATCACAGCTCTGTTGATTCCAGCAATCCAACTCTTCTTTTCCGCCGCTTCCGTTTATACAGAAATTAAAGCTAGTATTATCTCTCCTACCTCGATTGTGGCAATTAACAATCACACAGGCCGTGGGCATCATTAGCATCACTGGATGAATGATCATCAAAGCTTCCTGATATAGTCAACGGCAATGTATTGTGGGAGAGGTAGAAAAATCAGAACCCCTCTATCATCGGGTCAGTATGTATAATTATGATTTCACATCGATGACCTGGTATTTTTTTATTTTTAAAAACCTCCAATAACCGATAAAAGAATGAAGAAAAAAAATGCTCCAATTGAGTGTTCCCAAAATACTTTGTAGAATGTTCAAAACAGCCCCTAAAATTATCGGTTTTCATTATACAAATATGGCAGATTTCTCATCATAAGAAGTAATCCCACATGCCGCTCGAACTCAATTCCCACAACACAGGAATTATAAAATACTTGGCTTCGACACATCAACCCCCAAAAGCCACTTACTAGCATCCGCACTAAAAAAGAAGAAGATGTGGTCCCTCATTCCTGTGCGAAGTGATTGCAGACCACCTGCAGTAAGTGATTGGCCGTAAAATTGTGTAATAGTATTCTTATTAGTAATGTAGCGTCCTGACTGAAGCACAGAGTCTGACTTTTTTCATTACCCACCATAACACACCAACAGCAGCCCTCATTACACGTTAGCATCGCAGCGCTAACATAAAGCCATCAAGCACAACAACAACATTCCACTTCCTCCAGTGAGGTTGTATTCAGGAACACTTGGATTTTTTAACATCAAACGTTAAACCAAGTTTTTTTGCACATCGTCTATGTTCTGTATTTGTGCAAAACTTATGACAATTTGCTGTAGATTTTGTTTCTTTTTTAGCTATCATTTAATTTATACCACCAAAGTATGTTACTGGTCTGTTCAACGTGAATGTCACAAAATTTAATAAAAAAAGAAAAAGTCATTGTTGTTGTTTTTTTTACACTAATGTGCGTGTTTTTCTAAGTAGCGGTTTAGGCACTGGTGTACAGATTTGAAACTGGTATCGGTTGAAATGTAAACAATACCAAAGCCAAACCCGTACATACGCTTCACTGATTTATGGATGTGATGTTAGCTCGGGGGTCGGCAAGTCGCGGCTCCTTAGTGCCGTCGTTGTGTCTCCCTTGAGTTTGTCACAAGGTGTTGGTGACAAACCCCAAGATGCAGAGAAGGCAGGCTTGGTGGAGGAAAACATAATTTAATTTCCACAATACAGAAAAACAAACAAATCAGGAACTAGAAAACAGAAAAACTGTAAATAGCTAACGGCTAACACGATCTGGCTGACAGGAAAACACAAAGCTAGGAGACAGCAAACAACAAATAGCTATCAGGAACAGCTTACCGCTATGACGACAGCGACAAGGACAAGTAGTATCGACAGGTAATGATGACATTGACAAGTCGTACTGACAATGACAATACTCCACCAGGTTTGAATAGCAGCCGGCTGATTGACACCAGGTGTGTCCAGGTGCCAATCAGCCGCAGCTGAGGGGGAAACAGCGCTCAGGGAGAAAAGCAGGAAACAACCAAAATTAAAGCGCTGACAGGAAACAAAGACAAACACAGAGGAAAAACTAAAACATAACCGAACTGTTATGGACAAGTCTGACAAAGTGTTTTAAGAAATGTATGAAAATGGAAAAAACATGACACAAACTTTTGTTACAAATCCCACTGTTTATATTAAACATGCTTCATTGATGAGAGAATTTGGAAAGCGCTGTTTTGTCCAACTAATTTTATTAATTTAAATAAGTGGTTTAGGGGGGGTTTATTATATATTTATACAAATACATGTCATCCTATTTAAAAACCCTAACAAGCATCAAATAAACATACCATAAAAAGAGGAATAAAAAATGTCTCTTACGGCAGAACACCATCTCTATGCCGACGTAATAAACAAATCGCATTGTCCTGCTCACCCCCCGCAAGTCAGGAAGCAGAAGACACAAACCGCACCGAATATCAGAAAGTAGCTAGCTACCCTAATTTCTAATACCAACTCAACGTTGAGCATGACTTAAGAGTGGCAGTATCAAGCCTGCAACCAGCGCTTTGAAAAAATGTGCAGTGCAAAACAGGCTCATTGCAGCCACGAACCTGTGATAACACCTTTTTTTAGCAAGGTAACTGTTCATCTTTTTACCAAATGGCTGCATTTTCTTTCATTTTTTGCAGATTGTAAAGTGACTTCAATACTTTAAGATGTTTTATTTTTTTGAAAAATACATATTTATGTTATGTCAATTAATCTAAACTTGACTAATTATGTGACTATTGTGACTTGTGTTGGCGTGAGGGTGGGCCTGAATTTTTTTTTTTTCATCTATAGGGGGGGCCTGACAGAAAAATTCCGAGAAGCACTGGTTTAAATGTACAACTTTTTCCAACGCCACACAAAGACGTGTTTTATGCCACTCCTTCCTTGTACCTTTTTGTCCACCAAACTTGTTATGCAGTGTGTGAAGGCACAAAGTAGAACTTGGTTGGGGTTATTGACATATTGATGTGCTTATCAAGCATATTTGGTCACTGCATGACTGCAAGCTAATCAATGCTAACATACTACTTAGGCTAGCTGGATGTGCATATTGCATCATTATGCCTCGTTTGTAGGTATATTTTAGCTACTTTATTTCCTTTACTTATGCCCTGTGTATTTAATTTACATTTCATGATATTATATGTGTGTAATATTGGCTGCAGTTCTGTTTGTGTGCCATTATAGATCACAGCAAACATTACCCAGCTTTCAAAGATTGCAATAAATCCACGAGAAGAAGATAGTCTGCCATTTCCTTTAACTTGGACACACACATCTATACCTTTTGCTATTATAAGCCAGTAATTTCCTGGAGTTATCTCCCCTTTTGAGAAGCCTCTGTTTTACTAATGTTTTCCAATGTTGTAACAATGTGTGGAATAAATATTACATTTCAACATTTCTGTCAACAAAGATTTGCATTATTCTGCGACACAGTCATTTTGATAGTACTGTAGACTAATATAGCTAATATAGACACGTATCATGCCTTGCTTTTAATATATCACTTATGTGAGGCTTTTATTTTTTTTGCGGCTCCAGACAACTTGTTTTTTTGTCATTTTGGTCCAACATTTTGGACCAAAATGTGTGGTAATGATGTCATGTTTGGTTAGGACACATCTTCAGGTACAGTTTGCCACATCCACCATTGTTTGACTCTTTCTTACTTCCAGGTGTGCATAGACTACGGTCATTAAAATACAATTTTATTTAAATTTATATGTATTGGCTTAAAAAATAAGTATTGTGCACCCCTACTAATTATTATAAATCCTCACCATCAGCAGTGGACACAAAGCTCCAGATTAAATAAAGCTGAACACCTGTCTCTTATGGTTTATTGTAAAGTTGGTTCTCAAATGTTTTTCACCAAGTACCACATCAGAAAACACTTTGTTCTCCAAGTACCACCATAATGACCAAAATTTAAATAAAATACCGTAGTAATATTATTATTAAAAGATGGTCTTATTTTGCAAGTATATTTAATATTTTGGGCCATTTTAACATTACACACATTTTGAACAGTAAGACTGTGTTTGAATATTTTAATTGATTCAATGGCGTACCACTAGTGGTACACATTCCACAGTTTGAGAATCACCGGTTAATAATGTGAGTGAAAATAATTATTTTGGAATTAAAAAAATATTGGTCAATTAGTGTTGCATACAACATACTATATGTAAAAAGAAAATTCCATCTCTCTCAATTTGACACATAAATAATCCAAAAAACTAATTTGGTCAGTAAAGAGATTTCCAGTGATTAGTATAAATCACCCACATTTCAATTTCATAGACTATTGAGGGACTGTGAAGTGAGTTTATGAGAGATTCTTGAGAGCATAAAGGTAGTCAGTAGACCACAGAGACCGAATATTAATCGTTAAAAGGTTGGCCTCCGTGCAAGTTAGCGTCTCCACACTTCCTCTATATGCATTTGTATGCACCCAGGAAGTTTATTGAAGCAGAGCTTGCCTTGTGACATAATAAAAAGCATTTTAAATTGTTAAGCTATTTATCTCCAATGGCTTCCAGACCTAATCACTGACCCTACTTAACGGTAACTGATTTTGTTATTGTGGATGCAGATTTGATCTTGTGGTGCCACTTGAGAGGAATTAAAGGGATTAGAGGGGGATAGTTTAGCAAAACAAACAACAAGGATGTGGCAACCAAGCTCAAACACACACATTATTCAGTTTTAAGAGAATACACATATTCATATTACAAGATTTGTTTTGTTGCTTGAAAATCGAGTTTATCTTTGGGACTTTTGTTCAAGTGTCCATCACTCGTTATTCTGCACTATCTTTATTGCAGAGTACTTGGTTACATCAGGCAGTGTTGTGCTACAATACATGAGTGGAGATTCATGGAAACGTTTGAAAATTACTGATTTAAGCGCTAACGCAGACAAACTCTTTATAGCACTGCCATGATCACTAGTTTATGCTGCTATGTATGGCTGGTGAGCTGCTTTCTTGCATCGGAGCTCGTAAAAGTTGATTCTAATATAATGCCCCTGACCCTGTTAGTAGAAGGATGAGGACGTAATCCGACAAGTTGGTACAGTCTGACAGCCAATTTGAACCCGGCAATGGCGAGAAAGTCACAAATATATGCTTGGTTCCACCCCTTTTTCTTGGCGAAGTTTATGGGTCATTCTCCATCTAAACGGGAATATATCAACATCCTACCAGTCAGTTTCCTAGTGACAGCAGACCGTGTACAGTAAGTGACGTTTTATCATGTTTGTTGCTCTGTTGAAGTCTGCAGTGAGTAGTAATCAGTGATGTTGCTGAACGGAAAAGTGAACGTTAAAATACGCTGCGTACACTTAAAATACACAAAATACATCACTATTACAGATTAAATTACACACATTTAAATATTGCATGTTGTTATAAATGTGCCTTATAATACGTTACATACAGTACATACAAACCCCGTTTCCATATGAGTTGGGAAATTGTGTTAGATGTAAATATAAACGGAATACAATCATTTAGAAATCAATTTCAACCCATATTCAGTTGAATATGCTACAAAACCAACATATTTGATGTTCAAACTGATAAACATTAGTTTTTTTGCAAACAATCATTAACTTTAGAAATTGATGCCAGCAACACGTGACAAAGAAGTTGGGAAAGGTGGCAATAAATACTGATAAAGTTGAGGAATGCTCATCAAACACTTATTTGGAACATCCCGCAGGTGGGCATGCTAATTTGGAACAGGTGGGTGCCATGATTGGGTATAAAAGCAGCTTCCATGAAATGCTAAGTAATTCACAAACAAGGATGGGGCGAGGGTCACCAATTTGTAAGCAAATTGTCGAACAGTTTTAGAACAACATTTTCTCAACGAGCTATTGCAAGGAAATTAGGGATTTTACCATCTACGGTCCGTAAAATCATCAAAAGGTTCAGAGAATCTGAAGAAATCACTGCACGTAAGTGATGATATTACAGACCTTTGATCCCTCAGGCGGTACAGCATCAAAAACAGACATCAGTGTGTAAAGGATATCACCACATGGGCTCAGGAACACTTCGTAAAACCACTGTCAGTAACTACAGTTGGTCGCTACATCTATAGGTGCAAGTTGAAACTCTACTATGCAAAGCAAAAGCCATTTATCAATAACACCCTGGAATGCCGCCGGCTTTGCTGGGCCCGAGCTCATCTAAGATGGACTGATGCAAAGTGGAAAAGTGTTCTGTGGTCTGACGAGTCCACATTTCAAATTATATTTGGAAACAGAGGATGTGGTGTCCTCCAGAACAAAGAGGAAAATAACCATCTGGATTGTGATAGGTGCAAAGTTCAAAAGCCAGCATCTGTGATGGTATGGGGGTGTATTAGTGCCCAAGGCATGGGTAACTTACACATCTGTGAAGGCACCATTAATGCTGAATGGTCCATACAGGTTTTGGAGCAACATATGTTGTCATCCAAGCAACGTTATCAATTCAGCAAAACAATGGCAAGCCACGTGTCACAACATCGTGGCTTCGTAGTAAAAGAGTGCAGGTACTTTCTTGGCCCGCCTGCAGTCCAGACACGTCTCCCATCGAAAATGTGTGCAGCATTATGAAGCGTAAAATACGACAACAAGACCCCGGACTGTTGAACAACTTAAGCTGTACATCAAGCAAGAATGGTAAAGAATTTCACTTTCAGAGCTTCAACAATTAGTTTCCTCAGTTCCCAAACGTTTATTGAGTGTTGTTAAAAGAAAATGTGATGTAACACAGTGGTGAATATGCCCTTTACCAACTACTTTGGCACGTGTTGCAGCCATGAAATTCTAAGTTAATTATTATTTGCAAAAAATAATTAAGTTTATGAGTTTGTACATTAAATATTTTGTCTTTGTAGTGCATTCAATTAAATATGGGTTGAAAAGAAATGGCAAATCCTTGTATTGCGTTTACATTTACATCTAACACAATTTCCCAACTCATATGGAAACGGGGTTTGTATTTACATCATAGTTATAAAACCTTGATGGAGGTGTTCTAATGTTTTTAAGGGCTTTATAGACAGACGAGAGCGACTCATATAGGATCCATTGTAAGCACACTTTTTTCCTTGGTCACATTAATTTAAATTTACACCTTTTTCTTATTTTGACCACTATTTCGTTGTTGTTGAAAGTAATTCAATTGTTTGCTATTGAAATAATTACACCACTAAATGAAGGCTGTGTGTGCCGTGCAAGTCCAGTGCAGTATTTACAAGGACACAAAAAAGTCCAGTCGTTGCAGGAAAGAAGGAATGAATGCCCCTAAAAAAAATTAAATTGAAGACTTGAGGAAGGAGAAAAAAAAATTCATCAAAGTATTTAAACCAAAAACTTAAACATTGAAGACTATAATTTAGCTAGGAAGTGAATCATAAAATAAACTTACACTCTTAAATCACATGGCAACAACTTGGCTAAACATATTGTGTATTAAGTTCTTGTTTTGTGGATCCAACATTATATGTTTACTTGATCCAAATGGCCACTTTTTTGTTTTCTTACCTCCAAATGAGCTAATAGAAAAGTATACAAGTATGTTAGGAAAGTACTTTATGTGCTAAAACACTTCAAATAGCCCATTATTCTGAATCATTCTATGTATGACACTTACGGGCTTACTTTTATAAATTTCTCATGACCCAAGACTGAAAGATATTTTGGCATCTGTGGGGAAGGAGACGGGATGACACAGGAAGTCTCACTCAACAGGATTTATTGAGCTTTTGATGAGTGAGTGGAGTATGTAGGAATTATGTGTAGGAATTAACAAGATAGTATTTACCAGAGGGTGTTGGAAGTGTGTGTTGATTGTAGAGGCAAACAAGTCCAAAGGGGCTGGGCAAAAGAGGTCTGTGACCAAGCGAATTTCGTGGGGGCTGGAGAGAGGCGTCCTCAGGTCCGGGTCCAGAAACGAGGGAAGTCGAAGATTGAGGAAGGCAGTCAGGGTCCAGGGTGAGATCCAGAGAAGTGAGGCGCACAGCTCACTTCTAAGGCGATGGAGACAACTCAGCAAGGTCGGAGGTCGGCACCCAGGATCTGTCCTCTGGTCCATACTCTTCCCATTTGACCAGGTATAACAGTCCCCTACCCTGGCTACGGACCCTAAGCATCTCCTTCACAGACCACACAGGGTCACCGTTATCCAGGATTCTATAAGGGGGGGCAGGGTCAAGGGAACAGACGGGGCTGACAGAAACAGGCTTAATTTCTTATACGTGACCACCGGATGTCATTTCATGGAGGAGAGTAGAGACAGTCTTACTGAGGCCAGGTTGATGATTTGCCTCCACCGCATAAGGTCCTACAAAACGGGGAGCCAATTTACGTGACGGTACCTGCAGGTGGAGGTCCTTGGCCCGTAACAGGACCTGTTGTCCGGGAATGTATCATGGTGCCTGGATGCTGGTTGGCAGTGCGGCGCATTCTTTCTGAACCGCTTAACAAGGCAGCACGGGCAGTCCTCCAAACTTGATGACATCATTTGATGTGTCTGCGGGAAGATGGAACGGCCGCTTTAGCCTCCTGTTGGGTAAACACAGGGGTTGATACCCGAGGGAGCACTCGAACGGGGACAACCTGGCAGCTGAGCTTTTCATCGAGTTGTAGGCAAAATTGATCCAGGGCAAACATTTGCGCAACGAGGCGGGTTGGGGGGAAGAAACACAGCACACCATTGTCTCCACACATTGGTTCACCCCCTCCACTTGCCCGTTACTCTGCCGATGGTAGCCCGACGTAAGGCTGACCGTAGCCCCAATCCCTTTGGAGAAAGTCTGTTACACCCGGGACGTGAACTGGGGGCCACAATCAGAGACAATGTCCATGGGTATCCCCTGGTCCAGGGTTGGAGAGCAGGGCGGCCCGAATCTGGTCCTCCTCTTCCCAGATGACCATACCAATTATCCTGGCCGACGGAAGGATGGGTTCTGGCCGTTGGGGTGCAGGTGGGCTCCTCCGTGTACTGATATAGGGCATCAGCCTTAGTGTATAAGAGAGGGTATGATCGAAGCGACAAAAAAATTGTGCCCAACAAGCCTGCCGGTCGTTCAGCCTCCTGGCTGAGAAGGTTGTAGAAGGTAGCGGTGATCTGTGATGACCTGAAACTGGTGCTTGGCTCCCTCTAGCCACTGTCTCCATTCCGATTATGCTTTGTGGACCGCCAGAAACTCCCTGTTTCCGGCATTATCGTTTCGTTCCATAGGGTAGAGGGTCTGGAGAAATAAGCGCCTGGATGGATGCTGTTGTCCAACTTTAAGCGCTGGAACAATACAGCGCCAATCCCCGGATCAGAAGCGTCTACTGCTACGATGATAGCACAGTCAGGGTCGGGGTGAACGAGGACCGGGACGGAAACAAAACTCCTTTTTGAGGTACCAGAAGGCCATCCCGGCCTCTCTGGTCTACTGGAAGGGAATGTTGGTAGACGTGGGAGCATGGAGTGGCGCGGCCAACTTACTCAGGTCTTAGATGAAGCGACGGTAGAAGCCCGCGAATCCATTGAAGCGTCTTAACTCCGTCCGGGTGGAGGGTTCTACCACCGTCTCCACCTTCTTGGGGTCAACCTTGATGTGACCCTTCTCGATGACAGAGCCCAGAAAGTCAACAGATGGTGCGTGAAACTCATATATCTCGGTTTTGATGAAGAAACTGTTCTCCAGGAGTCGAAGATGACGAGGCAGACATGTCGTTGGTGTTCTTGCAGCTCTGAAAGACGGCTGGAGCTTTAGTGAGTTCGAACGGCATGACCTTGTATTCGAAGTGGCCAAGATGGGTATTAAAAGCTGTCTTCCAGGTGGTAGGCCTTGCGTAGGTCCAACTTGGTAAAAATTGTGGTTGGGTAGAGGGACTCAAATGAGGAGATCAGAAGGGGTAGCGGGTACTTGTTTTTAATGGTTATGCAGTTAAGTTTTCAGTAGTCGATAAAGGATCCGTCCTTCTTGCCCACAAAAAAAAAAAACGGAAGGAGGTGAGGCGGGCTTGGGTCTGCTAGGTGGAGGAACCGCCCACCTGAGGCAGTGCGCGTAGCAATAAGTGCTCCATGCAAGTACTTTGCCAGAGGACCAGGAAATGTGAGGATCATGTTGACGGAGCCACGAGCGGCTAAGGACAAGGGGGGCTACTGGCGCGTCCAGTACCCAGAGGCTGATGATCTCCATATGGTTCCCTGAGAGAGTAAGCGACAGGGGTATGGTACGATGCTTGATGGGGCCCAAAGGGTGTCCATCCAGGGCTTGAGCAGAGAGGAAAGTGTCAAGGGGAACTCTGGGAACCTCGGCTTGTCTGGCGAACTACTGGTCAATGAAACTCTCCTCGGCCCCATAGTCAAGTAGGCCCCTACTGTCAGCGTCCTCCAGTTCAAAGAAAAGGTTGCTGGAAAGAGTATGCCTGGATCCCTCTTCACAGCAGAGACAGCGGTTTGGCTCACCAGAATGCCGTTTGCTGGTGAGCCTGATCTTTTGGCCTGGACGGGTAGGTGCGGATGATGTGACCCACGAGGCCGCAGTATAGGCAGAGGCGCTGCCTGAACCTCCTCTCCCGTGACGACCTGCCCAGCTGCATAGGCTCCACGAAAGTAGCTGTTGACGTAAGCGGGGGACATGTCTGTCCCGTGGTGCGTCTGTCGGCAGGTCGGGGCTGGGGTGTCGAAGAGAAGCTGACGGAGGTTTCAGCCATCTCTGCTGCACGTTCTGAAAGTCGCTGATCAAGTAGCAGCGCCAGTTCGATGAGTTCGCGGCAAGAAGAGGGTCAGTCCCGAAGTAAGCCGTCCTTAATGGCCTCGCTCAAACCTCTCTTGCAGGCGCTCTGAAGTGCCTTGTCTCCCTATTCGCTGTCAGTGGCCAGTGTGTGGAACTCCAGAGTGTAGACGGCCAAGTAGCAGGAGCCCTGCCGGATGGTGTGCAGTCTAGTGGTGGTGTCCCCTCCATCGGCTGGGTGGTCGAAGACAGCTTGGAACTCTGCTCAAAAAGTATTGTAATTGGAGCTCAATCCCAGTGTCTTATTCATGGCTGCCATGGCCCATCTCAAGGCCGGTCCAGAGAGCAGCAAAAAAATGAATGCTATCTTTTCCCCCATTGGTAGCATAGTAAGACGGCTCGTGTTGAAAAATCAACTCACACTCAAATTTCAAGGTCTCCTTTGTAGGATTTTGGGCTGGTAATCTTGGGTTCCCGTGGATGAGACTGACCTCCCGTGGAAGTTGTCTCTGAGGCACCAAGACCTGGCGCAAGGGGTGTCACATGGCTTGGACTGAGGGTGTCTAATCTAACCAGCAGACTAGCGAAGCCGACATCGAGCTTATTCTCCAAGTTGGTGAATCAGGTCTGGTATTGCTGGAGTACCGTGTGCAAGGCATATGTCCGGTGTCGAGGGGTCTCGGGAAAGGGGGGTGGACTGAGATCTGCGTGTGCAGCATACTTGCCAATCCTCCCGGATTTTCGGGGAGACTCCCGAAATTCAGCGCCTCTCCCGAAAACCTCCCGGGACAAATTTTCTCCCAGAAATCTCCCGAAATTCAAGCGGAGCTGGAAGCCACGCCCCCTCCAGCTCCATGCAGACAGACCTGACTTAAGGTTGTGACCCTCTTAAACAGGACAATACTGCCATCTACTGTACATAGAATAGAATGTAAATATATTCTACATTCAAGTGCAGTCAAGAAACATGCATTAGGAGTCTGTTCTGAAGCCCACAGTAAAGAGACGTAACTTCATCACGTCGCCTGGTTATTGACTCCAACCCAATTTATTACACCGTTGACGAGCAAAATGAATAAATACGCTTGCAAGTTCCAGATCGATTGGAAACAAGATTTTCAGTTTATCCAGGAGAGTTCGAAAGGGGAATGGGGATATTGCATGTACATTTTGTAGAACAGACTTCTCCATTGAACATGGCGGCCGAACGGATATTCAGACAAAAATGGTCAGCAAAGCACAAAGCGTCTGCAGCGCAGCATCGTTCACAACCCAGTATTATGGCCCACATTGTAAAATGGAGACCCGATGGTGTATCTTATGCTGAGACAAAGATGGCTATGCTGATAGCAGGAAGCAAAATCCCGTTCTCATTTGCGGATGCCTACAACAAATCCGTGAAGGATGTTCCCGGATTCGGAGATCGCTCGCCAATACACAAATGGCAGAACAAAGGTTACTCAAATAGTGAAAGGTAAGTGTTGTTGTTTTTTTTTGTAACCAGCAAGCACAGTACAGTTAGTAGAACAACTGTGTTTTTATTACTGTGTATTTGATAGGTGCCGTCGGAAATTAAAGTAATTATATATATATATATATATATATATATATATATATATATATATATATATATATATATATATATATATATATATATATATTTATATATATATATATATATATATTTAATAAAATAAATATATACAGCTAGAATTCACTGAATGTCAAGTATTTCATACAAATATATATATATATATATATATATATACATATATATATACATATATATGAAATATATATGAAATACTCGAGTTAGTGAATTATACGCCACCCCTCTTAACCATGCCCCCAACCACGCCTCAACCCCACCCCCTACCTCCCGAAATCGGAGGTCTCAAGGTTGGCAAGTATGGAGTGCCGTCTGGTTCCGTCATGGCCAGAACGTACTGTTATGTACGACAAGGTCGAAGGAGACGGAACGACACAGGAAGTCTCGCTCAACAGGATTTATTGAGCTTTTGATGAGTGAGTGGAGTGTGTATGCTACTATGCATGTGCAAAAGATGTCCGTGATCCAAGCGAGGTCTGTGGGGGCTGGAGAGAGGCGTCCTGAGGTCTGGGTCCAAAAACGAGGGAAGCCGGGGATCGAGGAAGACAGTCAGGGTCCAGGGGGAGATCCGGAAAAGTGAGGCGCACAGGGAAAACGACAGGGACAAGTAAGTACAGGGAGTGAGGGAACAAGGATTGCCTGCGGCTGTGAAGGCGCATGGCCACGGTCTGAGCGAAGCGCGCGGGGATGTGTCTGGCTGCGCTCTCAGCAGAGCTTCTGGCTGCTTCCACAGGAAAGGGATTGGCAGTATGCGCATGCACCGTAACATGTTGTTTCAAAAGCCTCTTTTAAGTTTGTAATGCATTAATTATTTACATTATAGAAAATGCATAACTTTCCTGAATGTATCAATCACTATGACAAAGGTGAAATTACAATTACATATTTTCACAACTGTCTCTAAAAAATGCTTTGATTAATTGGGTTATTTGGGATTTTGTGTTTTCTGCAGAATACTTTTGAGGGCAACAAGGAAGCAGATTAAACATTGTTAAACTTCTCATCCATGCCCTGAAAGTCACAGAAGATATCTCTTACTGCTATTAGTCCACTCTCATTTCCATTCTGAACAAAAATGTAATAAAAAAAAACTAATTTAATGCTTTCATTTCTAGTGAATATAGATTTTGCAAATGTTTTCCATATTTACAATGTTAGGAACATTCACCTCAAGACATTCACTGTACATCTATACCAGTGGTTCCCAAAGTGGGCGGTACCCAGGGGGGCGGTGGAAAGATCTGGGGGGGCGGTGAGGAAGAAGGGGGTGGTAGGGGGGCGGCAGTCCGAAGTCGAAGTCAGAAGTTCAAACGTTTGTTTGACGATTTGTACACAACACGTGCAGCAGGATGAGTCAGTGGACGACGCATCAGGGTCCGGTTACCACACGCCGCTCTGGCCCAGTCAGACCCGACAGCATAGACTACAAAAGCAAAAGCTCAGGTTTGTAATTTCAAGCTTGTAATGTTCAGAATTTTATCTTATAATAAAAACCGCATTCTGGCGGTCAACATCATCTTGAGTTCAAGTCAACATAAAATTGGGGACTCGCCAGAACGCGCCGTGTTGTGTTGTGTTCAGCTGGTTAGGGTGGTGCATTCACTGATATATATTGTTACGAATGTATATGACTTTGTACCTGTGTGTGCATGTGTGTGTGTGTGTGTGTGTGTGTGTGTGTGTGTGTGCATATATGCGTGTTCGCGCGTGTGTCATTGTGTGGGTGGCGAGGGTGGCGTGCCTTAGATCACGTCCGCCACCATTTTCTGTGAGTAAATGGAAGAAAATGAATACGTGAGAGGGTAAATTGCTTTTCATACCTTCAATGTTGTCATTTTTGTCTTTAAGTAGGCCTATTTATGAAATGCGATAAAATGCTTTATTTTACATGGTTTTATTTTTTTGTTCCAGAATAAAGTATGGCCTTGGTACAGCAAACAAAAAAGAAATTGCAGCATACCAAATATCAAGAAAGAGGTGAAAGAGTTGTTTGTTTCCATATGTGTCTGGGGGGGGTGGGGGTGTGGGGGGGGGGGGGCGCTGGGAATTCACTGGGGAGCCAAGGGGGCGCCAGCCTGCAAAAGTTTGGGAACCATTGATCTATACCATTACCAATCAAAGAGACCATTTTATTGTCTTTGCAAAAGCAGAATTTACATAACCGCCCAAAAAACTTCTACAGGATCCTTTCAATTTATACTGGTAAATGAAATACCCCCCTGTGTTTCCACCAAAAGTTACCCCGTAGGTAAATAAATTTCCACCAGGAACTATTAGTCCATAGTTTTAGGCGGTACTGTGTAAAGTTCCTGCAGGAACTGTCATGTAAAATCTGCGTACCGAAGAACACTGATAAGTAAAACTATCTTGCAGTGTTTTTAGTGGTATTTATAATATCTACTTCAATGCATTTTGTGAATTTTTACAAGCTTTATTTTTATAGTCTTTTTTAACATATTTACCGTACCAAGTCAAATTCCTTGTGAGTTAACACACTTGGCCAATAAAAGTCACCCTGATGCTGAATATAAAGTATTCAGCTGGACTTCGAAGCAACGACTATAGCTCATTGTTTGATAATAAATATGAAATAGACGAGGCAGTAAACCTGTGAAACAAAGGTAAATCACATCACATATTCACTATTTACATTGTTACATACTCAAAACGTAGTCCGTAAGACTCCATTTGTGATTTAGTCTCAACACAAGGGAATCCAATGCAAATGCTGATGGGCTAATGCTAAATATGATGTGTTTGTGTTGTTGCAGTGACATAAACACTGACATGTATAATTTGTATATTGTTATTTACAGCTGAAATGGACCAAAAGGACTCGCCTGACCCTCACCGTTTATCATTCAACGAGGGCACGACTTCCTGACTCTTCCTGACTGCTCATGTAAAATTTGGTACACTTTGCTTTTAAATCATACCGTTTTGTATCTTTATCAATTTGTAGTTTATTCACCTATAATTTAATAAAATAAATCTGACCTAATATTGTCTGTTTATGTATGTGGCATCAATGTAGAAAATAATAAATCACTCATCCATAGGTCATCAGCCTGTTTTGAATAAACTACTTTGAACTGTGAAATGTAGAAGAAAAACAAACCGCCCACTTCGACAAGAACCTAAGGTTTCAGGAACTCAAAGTTACTAAACTTTTGGTGGAAAAGGACTTTAAGATACTGCAGGTCTAAAGTAATGTAAGAACATTGTCAAAAAAAAATGTTGCTAAGAAAACGTTTATAAACTAAAAGCAAACATGCATATGTGGGATGAGTAAACTTGTAGGGCCATTTACAATTTTTGTATTTGTAGCATTAAAATCTGTCGCATTGAACCCAAAGGATGTTTTTTGGGATTTATTTCAGGACTGCAGGCACATATTCAGTGGCCTAGTGGTTAGAGTGTCCGCCTTGAGATCGGTAGGTTGGGAGTTCAAACCGAGGCCGAGTCATACCAAAGAATATAAAAAAAAATGGCACCCATTGCCTAAGCATCAAGGGTTGGAATTTGGGGTTAAATCACCATAAATCATTCCTGGGCGTGGCACCGCTGCTGCCCACTGCTCCCCTCACTTCCCAATCAATCCAATCCACTTTATTTATATAGCACATTTAAACAACAATAATGTTTCCAAAGTGCTGCACAGCCATGTTAAAAACAATATTAAAAACAATATTATACTCCACCAATGACTGAATAAAAACAAAAAATAAATAAATATAAAACCAATGTAAAAACAATATCAAAATAAATAAGATTAAAAACAATTTTAAAGGATAAAAGCAATTAAAACAGTAAAATAGAAATCAAAATGTATAAAAAAAATCACAGAGGACAACAGAGGACAGAGGACCACACAACTCACGTAGTGTTAAAAGCCAAAGAATAAAAGTGGGTCTTAAGACGAGACTTAAAACACTCCACTGTGGAAGCAGTTTGAATATGGAGGGGCAGAGTGTTCCAGAGCTTAAGGCCCTGTCTCCTCTGGTCTTAAGTCTGGTCTTGGGCACCACGAGCTGGAATTGGCTCTCGGACCTCAGAGCGCGCGCAGGAGTGTAAATTTGGATGAGGTCCGAGTTATACTGAGGTGCCAGTCCATGTAAAGATTTAAAAACAAACAGCAATGTTTTAAAATCAACAGGGGGTGATCAAGGGGATGGGTCAAATGCAGAGGTCAAATTTCACCACACCTAGTGTGTGTGTGACAATCATTGGTACAGAGCATAGGGTGAACTAAAAATCTTCACATGCACTTTTTTCACATTATTATTTTCTCTTTGGTACTCACGGTCACATTGTACTACACACCAAGGTTGTCTGGCCATCTCGGATTAACTGTCTTACTTTCGGAGAAATGGAACATCCTGGCCGCAGGAACAAGACTCTTTCTGTTGATTTAATTATAGCAAATAAGTGGTGAGATAAAGCTAGTGTTGTTTATCATTGCTTAAAGGCCTACTGAAATAAGAATTTCTTATTTAAACAGGGATAGCAGGTCCATTCTATGTGTCATACTTGATCATTTCTCGATATTGCCATATTTTTGCTGAAAGGATTTAGTAGAGAAAATCGATAATAAAGTTCACAACTTTTGGTCGCTCATAAAAAAGCCTTGCCTGTACCGGAAGTAGCAGATGATGTGCGCGTGACGTCACCGGTTGTGGAGCTCCTTACATCCTCACATCCTCACATTGTTTACAATCATGGCCACCAGCAGTCGGACAGACAAAGCGACAATTTAATTTGAGCGAGGATGAATGATTCGTGGATGAGGATAGTGAGAGTGAAGGACTAGAGAAAAAAAAGACGAGGGCAGTGGGAGCGATTCAGATGTTATTAGACACGTTTACTAGGATAATTCTGTAAAATCCCTTATCTACTTATTGTGTTACTAGTGTTTTAGTGTGATTATATGGTCGCACATGAAAGTCAGAGGGTTGTGGCCACGGGTGTGGTGACCGCCAGTGTCTCTGAGGGAAGCCACGTTTCTCGACGAGGTGAAGTGAAGGCAGCCGTTGGGACCGGGCTGAGCTTTTTTTCCCCCTCCTCCACGTTCGGGGGCAGCCGGTCGGAGGAGGCAAGAGAGTCCGCGCCTGCCTCTTTGACAGGTGCACGAGGAACGACCCAAGCTCCGCTCATGTCTACGGTAACAACGGACTTATTACCACAATTTTCTCACCGAATCCTGCCGGTTCACATGTGGTAGGAAACCATGTTCGCCTGACCGCTCTGTTCCATAGTAAAGCTTCACGTCATCTTTCGGGAATGTAAACAAGGGAACATCGGCTGTGTTTGTGTTGCTAAAGGCAGCCGCAAAACACAGCTTCCCACCTACATCTTTCTTCTTTGACGTCTCCATTATTAATTGAACAAATTGCAAAAGATTCAGCAACACAGATGTCCACAATACTGTGTAATTATGCGATTAAAGCGGACGACTTATAGCTGGAATCGGGCTGGAACAAAATGTGACGTCACGCGCACGCATCATCATACCGCAACATTTTCAACAGGATACTTTGCGCGAAATTCTAAATTGCAATTTAGTAAACTAAAAAGGCCGTATTGGCATGTTTTGCAATGTTAAGATTTCCTCATTGATATTTAAACCATCAGACTGCGTGGTCGGTAGTAGTGGGTTTCAGTAGGCCTTTAAAGTACCCTCTGTATCGAGCGATGTTAATTAGAGTTATGTAGCTAAAACTGTGGGAAGCAGTGCTTCCACAAATTGTTTGTGCCTTTCTAGATCCATTGCACTAAAGACAATTAGACTTGAAATTTCTATTACTCTGGACAACCAGTTGCTTGATCGTTATTAGTTGTAAACATGTTACCGAGCAGTGGAAAAGAAAACAATTCAAGAAAAAACAGAAACATGCATTGTTTTATGCAAATGCTGGCATAAGTTCTGCTTCTTCCAGCTCATTTTTGGACATGTTGTAGTGACAAACTGTAAATAAGTGATTTATGTCCCATACTGTAACTATGCCTGTATGAAATAAACTATGTTGGCGGTGTGGCTCAGTTGGTAAAGCGACCATGCCAGCAACTTGGAGATTCCAGGTTCAATACCCGCTTCCGGCCTCCTAGTCACTGCTGTTGTGTCCTTGTGCAAGACACTTGACCACCTGCTCCCAATGCCACCCACACTGGTTTAAATGTTGCTGAAAGATGTAGATAATGGGTTTCACTATGTAAAGCGGTTTGATTCACTAAAGAAAAGTGCTATATAAATATGATTCACTTCATAATAAAAAAAAGGTTCTTAAATTCAACATGCACACTAATTTAGTTAAAACAACACTCTGGTTCAGATCAGGGCGGCCATTTCTCTCAATGACGCCTCTCCAGGTCTCACATTTGTTGCCGACATCAGCGTTGAAGTCCCCCAGAAGAACATGGGAATCACCTGAGGGAGCACTCTACAGTACTCCCTGAAGGGACTTAAAAAAAGATGGGACTCTGAACTGCTGTTTCGTGTTCAAGCACAAACAACACACAGGACCCATCCCCCCACCCGGAGGCAGAGGGAAGCTACCCTCTCGTTCACCGGGTTGAACCCCAATGTACAGGCTCTGAACTGCGGGACAACAAGTATAGCCACCCCTGCTTGTCGCCTCTCACTGCTGGAAACACCAGAGTGAAAGAGACCAGCCCCTGTTGAGAAGACTTGTCCCAAAGCCCTTACTGCGCGTCAGAGTGAGACGGACTAGATCTCGTTGGAACTTCTCTACCATGCGCACCATCTTAAGCTCCTTCCCTTCCAGCAAGGCGTTCCATGTTCCAAGAGCTTGCTACTGTAGCTGAGGATCGGACCGCCAAGGGCCCTGCCTTCGACTGCCACCCAGCTCATAGAGCACCAGACTTCTATGGTCTCTCCTATAGGTGGTGAGCCCATTGGAAGGGGGTCCAATGTTACCTCTTCGGGCTGTGCCCGGCCGGGCCTCATGGGGGCAGGCCTGGCCACCAGGCGCTTGCCATCGAGCCCCACCTCTAGATCTGGCTCCAAAAGGGGGGCCACGATGACCTGCGTCCGGGCAAAGGAAACGTATGTCCTCAATACTGTTTATACATAGAAGTCTTTGAGATGCTCTTTGTCTGGTCCCTCACCCGGCGGCAAAGGGAAGCTACCCTCTCGTTCACCGGGTTGAACCCCAATGTACAGGCTCTGAACTGCGGGACAACAAGTATAGCCACCCCTGCTCGTCGCCTCTCACTGCTGGAAACACCAGAGTGAAAGAGACCAGCCCCTGTTGAGAAGACTTATCCCAAAGCCCTTGCTGCGCGTCAAAGTGAGACGGACTAGATCTCGTTGGAAATTCTCTACCATACCAAAGGAAACTTAGGTCCTCAATACTGTTCATACATAGAAGTCTTTGAGATGCTCTTTGTGTGGTCCCTCACCTAGGATCTGATTGTCATGGGAGAAGTGCTGAAAAAAATTGCTCCTAGGATTACTGGTACACGCAAACTCCTCTACCACGAAAAGGTAGAAGCTCCTGATTTCCATGCTACGTATTATCTCTCCAGCTTTCCTTACGTTTAAGACAAGTTTTTCTACCATTGTTGTCACCCCTGTGAGCACGGGTTTTTAAATGGAAGCCCCACTTAAGAACTTACAGTTTTGGTTGATTTTGGCGGTGCAAGTGGACTCAAGCAGTAGTATTTTGCCTGAAGGAAGATCCCATTTCCAATGAGGACCAGCGCACAGCATCGTAAGTGGTCGGAAACTGCTGTCACATACATACAAACTGACACATCAGTATGACTGATATTTCCACAGTAGTAACCTAACTATCTTACTTAAACGTTATAATTGCGGTTTGCAGTCATTGCATTTTTTCTTTATACAGTACTTTTTAGTTTGATGTGTGGCTGGTCTTGTCAGTGTGGAACTGCGAACTATGAAGCTGGTGGCTATTTATCGCTACCACGAACATTTCCAGACACTAACATTAGCATTATCATTTTAATTTGAGCACCGAAAGGTACTTATTAGTAAAGCAGGAACAGAGCCAAACCAGCATCGGTGTGAAATCCCTCCCGTCTTTGACGACACACCTGCGAGTGAAAGCTGGGCCAATGTTGATCCTTGACTGTCCATTTAGTAGCAGTAACACCCCATTTTTTTTGTCTCATCAGATAAAACTTTTCGTTTATGTTTGCATCAACTTCCATCTTTGCAACGAATAGGAGAAACAGGGAGTGAAGTATGCCGTAAAGCAAGTCAGCCCATTTGTAGGTTTTTGTGTGTCAGGGTTCCTGTCACCCTCCTCAAATTGCTTAAGGCCAGTGAGAGCAATACAGACCCCTCAGGCCATGACAGAGGTGTCATTCAACTAGTTGTAAGTCTTATATGCAAACATTTTATGAAGGTTACTTAGAGAGGGTGCGACTTAGACTTAAAATGAGATATACCTGGGAAATAAATTAAGAGATGTGTTCCAATACCCCTCAGTAATAATCAGGTAACACAACAACCTTTTATTTTTTATACGATACTCTTGAGGTTCATTTTAACCTTTTTTAATTGAAATTGAAGTGAAGTGATGTATATTTATATAGCGCTTTTCTCTAGAGACTCAAAGGGCTTTACATAGTGAAACCCAATATTTAAGTTACATTTAAACCAGTGTGGGTGGCACTGGGAGCAGGTGGGTAAAGTGTCTTGCCCAAGGACACAACGGCAGTGACTAGGATGGCAGAAGCGGGAATCGAACCTGCAACCCTCAAGTTAATGGCACGGCCACTCTACCAACCGAGCTATGCTAAATTGAGGGGCATACTGACAAAAAAGGCCCAATGGCCCACACCAAAAATATTAGAACCAATATTTTCATGTATAAGAAAGCCTAACAAGGTAACCAAGAGATGAGAAACAAATTGGATGATAGATACATTTTTTTTGTGAATTTTACAGCTAATTTAAGACATGGGTCAAAACCGACCCGTTAACATGGGAGATGCTAACAGAAAGCTAACACAAGAGGAAGGTTAAAACCATAACCACTTAAATAGACAACTTTCAGGTTAATTCCCACAGTTGATGGTTGTTGAGTAAGGTGTGAAAGGTTTAGTCTGTTTTTTGGGCTGGTTACATGGTCAGATTATTCTGTACTCCAACTAAAAATGTAATAGGAATTACTGGGATTAATATGTTGTGTAAAGGTACTCAGCGGCCATTGCTACCAATTTTTTACAGACCACATTGGGACCCTTGTCAAAATGACCTTCAAAAATAATCACCGGATGTTGTTGTTCTTTTTTTTTTTATCTGCACAGCTGGTTCCCTACTTTTGACACCATAGCGCAGTTTGACTATCTTGACTTGAGAGGACAAAAACAGCTGCTGACTGACGCCATGTCATGAAATGTTATGCGGCAACTTTTGAAGGTAAGTTTTAGACTTGGTGGACTTTTGGAGGAACAAAGAGAAGCAACATGATATGATATGAGTCTTGGAGCAGACTGAAAAAGAACATATGGATTCATACTGACAGACACCAAGAGGCAGTTATGAGGATTTACTGAAAAGTAACCTCAGAAAAAGTTGTCCAAATTAATGGCAAAACCGTGCTTAAAAAATACAAATGTTGAAATGCAGGAAAGACAAAACAGAAGCTATTCAATACATAGTTAATGCCAGTGACATGTATAACAAGGCTGTGTTTTCACAATGAGAATAACTTATTCTGGGCGGAAGCCGGGCTCTAAAGGTTGTCTCAGCTGTTTGTTTACTACCTCTCTTTCTTTTTTCTTACTCCTTTCTTGCTCATTTTGCTGTTTGTTGTCTTGGCTCACTTGGGTCCCCTTGGGCTATGCTGTACTTAAATATTTATCAAAACAATTTCAAGTGACATGTTGCTGTATTTTAACCAAGAGTAGATGCCCTCAGGCAGAGACAGACAAATACATCCCAAAATTTTCCAGAGCAGAGTATACAGTATCAACTGCATAATCACCCTATTGGCTGCCCTCTAAGGGGGTAATAATGTGTGCATTGGGAAGAATACTTGGTAACAGGTCATATCTGATGCGAGAGCAATCCTTCACACCACAAACATGTAATGGTTTTGTAAATAATTTATCAGATATGTGGTTTTGTGCTCAAAGTACAAAACACAACTATCTGCCGGGGCTATAAAGCTGATTAGTTGCTGCACTATTTCAAACAGTTTCACCCTCAAATCATCAGTCGGTTACAGATTTTCCATCTGTTTGTACACATCCATCAACACATACATGGTATTCATGCGCAGTCATTAATGCAAGGACCAGATGAGTGATTGGTCTTCTGTTTTTGTTGTGCACAAATGGATCTGGGCTGCTCAGTCTTTAGCTCCTTTTTCTAAACACAACTCCTGAGACACATCCATCATCTCATTGCCAGACACTGCCGTGGAAGGGACACGGAATACTGATGTGTTTTTTAAGATGTAGGGCAGAAATATGATCTCTTGACACTTATCAGCCTTGCTTGGCCACTGGAGCCACTGCATTATTGTAGAACTGCATACAAATTGTGTATTTAA
This sequence comes from Nerophis ophidion, assembly GCF_033978795.1. Taxonomy (NCBI): domain Eukaryota; kingdom Metazoa; phylum Chordata; class Actinopteri; order Syngnathiformes; family Syngnathidae; genus Nerophis; species Nerophis ophidion. The sequence continues at coordinate 41,680,555 of NC_084612.1, forward strand.
AGGAAACTTAACTTAGAATTGAATTACAAAGTAGACCATGCCCTATTTCAACCTTTCTACTTTAGTGCCTATAAGCAATTGTTGACAGTCTTTTTATATGACTTAATCGTTGCAAATGCATCTGCAGGTTATCCATACCTCTCTGTGCCATGTCTGTCTTAGCATAACCGGTAAAATGTGCAGACACTCTGGCAAATTCAATGGCAAATTTCTTGCCAGTGGTGCAACTTGAATCCCTCCCTGTTAGTGTTGTTACACCCTCCGACAACACACCGACGAGGCATGATGTCTCCAAAGTTCCAAAAAATAGTCGAAAAAAAGGAAAATAACAGAGCTGAGACCCGGTGTTTGTAATGTGAAAATGAAAATGGCGCGTGTATTACCTCGGTGACGTCCCGTTCTGACGTCATCGCTAAAAGACCGATAAACAGAAAGGCGTTTAATTTGCCAAAATTCACCCATTTAGAGTTCAGAAATCGGTTAAAAAAATACATGGTCTTTTTTCTGCAACATCAAGGTATATATTGACGCTTGCATAGGTTTGGTGATAATGTTCCCCTTTAAAGGAAACCAAATGAGCTCAAATATAGCTACAAATGAGGCATGATGATGTAATATGTACATATAGCGAGCCCAAATAACATGTTAGCATCGATTAGTTTGCAGTCGTGCAGTGACCAAATATGTCTGTGTGACGTGGGGGTCGCATTTTAATGCGGGATCGTTCCTCCAACGCAAACATAGACACTCCGGACAACAACTAAGAATGATTTAATAACAAAACACTGGTACAAAAACAGACGAAAAGAAACGCGTGGCGAAAGCACAGAAGCTAATGCTAACACTAGCACAGGATCAGGTAACAAGAAATCAAGAATTACCAACGAAACAGTTGCATACCGCAAACAAGGGACCAAGACCGACTGACGGGACAAGGCAGGCTTAAATAAGGAAGTAATTAACAAAAACAGGTGTGCGTCTGGAACCCTCAGCAGGTGAAATTAATATGTTGCCATGGTGACCAAACTGACTCACAAAAAGGTACACAAACAACAAAGGGAGTCCAAACTAACAGAAAATAACTAAACTAAACATGATCCAGACTACGGATCATGACAGTACCCCCTCCTCAAGGACAGATACCAGATGTCCATAAAAAAAAACAAGCAGGGTCAAGAGTCACGGGAGGGCGGAGGGAGGAATTGGCGGTGGGTCGCCAGGCCAAGTGTCCCCGAATCCACCGAGGCAAAATCAAGTGGCGGCGGCGAGTGGAACGCCGCTGCAGCCGGCGAGGCGGGCGACCAGGGAGCAGTCACATCCGTGGCCGACAGGGAGGTGGATGCACTTGGCGTGGCGGACGACCAGGGGGCGGCCACATCCATGGTCGACGTGGAAGTTGGCACGTCGGCGCCGTTGTAACAGGCGTGGACGCAGCAGAAGACGAGGAGTCAAGCGTGGACGCAGCAGAAGACTTGTCAGGCGTGGACGCAGCAGAAGACTTGTCAGGCGTGGACGCAGCAGAAGATGAGGAGTCAGGCGTGAACGCAGCAGAAGACGAGGAGTCAGGCGTGAACACAGCAGAAGACGAGGAGTCAGGCGTGAACGCAGCAGAAGACGAGGAGTCAGGCGTGGACGCAGCAGAAGACTTGTCAGGCGTGGACGCAGCAGAAGACGAGGAGTCAGGCGTGAACGCAGCAGAAGACGTGTCAGGCGTGGAAGCAGCAGAAGACGTGTCAGGCGTGGACGCAGCAGAAGACGTGTCAGGCGTGGACACAGCAGAAGACGAGACTTGGCTTGGTTCTTGGCATGGCGGTGCTTGGCGGCGTGGAGCTGGTACTGGTACTTGTCGTAGAGCTGGTACTGGTATTTGTCGTGGAGCTGGTGCTGGTATTTGTCGTGGAGCTGGTGCTGGTATTTGTCGTGGAGCTGGTGCTGGTATTTGTCGTGGAGCTGGTGCTGGTACTTGTATTTGTCGTGGTGCTGGTACTGGTAATTGGCGTGGTGCTGGTACTGGTACTTGGCGTGGTGCTGGTACTTGGCATGGTGCTGGTACTTGGCGTGGTGCTGGTACTTGGCGTGGTGCTGGTACTGGTCGTGGAGCTGGTGGAGGCGGCCTAGGAGGAGGTTGCGGCTTGGCTGGGCGCAGTTGTGCCACCCCCCCCGCACCGCCCCCCTGCCCCAGCCCTCCCCCAAGGGGCGGATACCAGACGCACTTCTAGCGGTCTGGAACCGTCTTTCGGGGTGGGTGGAGGGAGGTTAGGAGGTGGGTAGAATCCTCCCCTAAAAAATGTTTAGCCAGTTCATTTTCCTCCCCTAAAAAATGTTCAGCCAGTTCATTTTCCTCCCCTAAAAAATGTTCAGCAAGTGCATCTCCCTCTCCCACCTGAGATTGTGTGGGAGGACAAGAAGAAAACGTCTGTGTCGTGGGCGGGACTAGAGCCATGGGGGGCGGAGCTTGGCAATCAAAAGAAGACTGAGGAAATCTAAATTTCAGAAAAATGTCCTGGTAGTGTTTTATCTTTGAATTATAGTCTTTTGTAGGTGACTTACACCTGGAGACAGAAGGCACAACAAGAACATTATGGTCCGTGACTTCCTTAGATGACGCCGGCGGAATGATGTCATCGCCACGCGCCGATTCAGTGACGTCATCAGAAGTAGGCGGAGTGACGTCATGAAGAGTGGATGGAGTGAAGTCATAGCCGGAGTTCATTTTGTTAGCAGCCCAATCAGAAAATTGTTTGGCAAAATGAGTGACTGGATTACCAAAAATCGGCGGCGAGGAAAATTTTGCTGCTTGTGGCGTCTTGCTGTCCGGAGGAGTCTGAGGGAGCGGTGCGTCCCGGTAGCGAAGTGGAGCCCTTTTGGACGGCTTCCGTCTTCGCTGACGCGTCCGGTACTGTGGTGGATCGATGTCCTCGGGCCATACGGAGGTGATCGGAATCAACTTGCCATTAGGACCCCACATCAGGTCCTGGCGCTCCAAGGGCGAGTGGCGTAGAGTCTCCGCTTCCATTGCTCTCCACGTACCTTGCTCCACATCTTCAGAGTCTATGGCGAAGGAACTGTATGCTTGGTCCCTTCTGTCACGTGGGGGTCGCATTTTAATGCGGGATCGTTCCTCCAACGCAAACATAGACACTCCGGACAACAACTAAAAGGTAAGAATGATTTAATAACAAAACACTGGTACAAGAACAGACGAAAAGAAACGCGTGGCGAAAGCACAGAAGCTAATGCTAACACTAGCACAGGATCAGGTAACAAGAAATCAAGAATTACCAACGAAACAGTTGCATACCACAAACAAGGGACCAAGACCGACTGACGGGACAAGGCAGGCTTAAATAAGGAAGTAATTAACAAAAACAGGTGTGCGTCTGGAACCCTCAGCAGGTGAAATTAATATGTTGCCATGGTGACCAAACTGACTCACAAAAAGGTACACAAACAACAAAGGGAGTCCAAACTAACAGAAAATAACTAAACTAAACATGATCCAGACTACGGATCATGACAGTCTGCATATCACACGTTTATTACACAAGTCGATACCGTCAACAAAACTCACCTTTGTGCATTCATGCACAAGCTTAAAAGATTGGTGGACAAAATGAGACGTAAAAGAAATGGCATAAAAACGTCTTAGAAAGCCGGAGAAAGTTATACATGTAAACAAACTATGGTGAGTTCAAGGACCGCTGAAATTGTTAGGACAAAACGGCGCTCGCCAAATACTCGAATCAGTGAAGCATGTTTAATACAAACAGTGTGCTTTATAACAATTAGGGAGGTTTTTGTCATGTTTGTCCTCCTACAGACACTATATTAAGACCAAAAATATATATTTTTTCCTCTCATTTTTTCCATTTTTCATACATTTTTTAAAAAGCTGCAGAGAGCCACTAGGGCGGCACTAAAGAGCTGCATGCGGCTCTAGAGCCGCGAGTTGCCGATCCCCGCCCTACAGTATGTGAGTGATGGCATCTTATTATCTGAAGAACATTGAACCTTACACATGTGTATACATATTTGCAAGGGACTCTTCAGGGCCCCCTGAAATCTATAGCAATTCAGCGTCAGGGAATACACTGAGATCTACTTTGGAGGTTCCACTTAAAATATGTCGATGCAAATTATAGTAATATATTTATTTTGTCATTTGTTTTCATCTAAAACTTTGAGCAAGTATAGTTAGAATTTTGTACTTTCAATTTCTGTTACTTCATCTTTGGCTATGTTTGAGGAGTTGACACATATACAACCGAAATGGTTCTACTGTATGGCAAACATGGTTGTTAGAGTGGGACCATCTGTGTCTGTGCAACAAAAAAAGGGACATGATGTTGAGGAAAAAGTGATGAAGGTAGAAGAACCAATAAAAAGCCACACAACTGTTAGTAGTCACTGCTCAATGAGCACAGTCCCACCTGGTTGCCTTTGGGTCTGTCCTGTGTAGGAGAGCCTTGTCTGTCTTCCCAGTTTTTTAAACACCTATGCAACACTCACAAACAAAGATGGCTATGACCATCCTGCAAATGCAGACAAGTGTACAGACTAAGACAACAGGATTGAAACACCACTTTTACACACAAATGCAGACTAATACACAATATTTAAATGCATCCTCATGCCACCTGGGAAGCAGATTTGACAGACACACATGGGGAGTCAACAGCGGTGCAGGTGTTTTCTGTCTGCTGAGGCTGTGAAAATATTCCCACAAAAAGTTATTTATGGTTTGACACCCCTGATATATATATATATATATATATATATATATATATATATATGTTTATATATATATATTTATATCTTGATTGGATTATCCAGAGAATAGTGCTCGATACCGTGGTAGGTGTGGGAAAAATCACAAGACTACTTTATCTCTACAGAACTGTTTCATGAGAGGTTCCCTCAATCATCAGGAGATTTTTTTTTTCTTTTTTTTTCTCCTGGGAAATTGTGTTGGATGTAAATATAAGCGGAATACAATGATTTGCAAATCCTTTTCAACCCATATTCAATTGAATGCACTACAAAGACAAGATATCTGATGTTCAAACTCATAAACTTTTTTTTTTTTGCAAATAATAATTAACTTAGAACTTCATGACTGCAACACGTGCCAACGTAGTTGGGAAAGGGCATGTTCACCACTGTGTTGCAAACGTTTGTACATCACCGTTTCTTTTAACAACACTCAATAAACGTTTGGGAACTGAGGAAACTAATTGCTGAAGCTTTGAAAGTGGAATTATTTCCCATTCTTTTTTTTATAGAGCTTCAGTTGTTCAACAGTTCGGGGTCTCTCCGCCGTCATATTTTATGCTTTGTAATGCGCCACACATTTTCGATGGGAGATAGGTCTGGGCTGCAGGCGGGCCAGGAAAGTACCCGCACTCTTTTTAAACGAAGTGGCTGAATGTGGCTTGGCATTGTCTTGCTGAAATAAGCTGCGGCGTCCATGAAAAAGATGGCACTTAGATTGCAGCATATGTTGTTCAGAAACCTGTATGTACCTTTCAACATTAATGGTGCCTTCACAGATGTGTACGTTACCCATGCCTTGGGTACTAATGCACCCCCATACCATCACAGATGCTGGCTTTTGAACTTTGCGTCGATAACAGTCTGGATGGTTTGTTTCCCCTTTTGTCCGGATGACACAATGTCGAATATTTACAAAAACAATTTTAAATGTGGACTCATCAGACCACGGAACACTTTTCAACTTTGCATCAGTCCATCTTAGATGATCTCAGGCCCAGAGAAGCCAGCTGCATTTCTGGATGTTGTTGATAAATGGCTTTCGCTTTGCATAGTAGAGCTTTAACTTGCAATTACAGATGCAGCGACAAACTTTATTTAGTGACAGTGGTTTTCTGAAGTGTTCCTGAGCCCATGTGGTGATATCCTTTAGAGATTGATGTCGGTTTTTGATACAGTACCATCTGAGGGATCGAAGGTCATGGTCATTCAATGTTGGTTTTCCGGCAATCTTCTTCTTCAGTGTCCGAATGAAACAGTTATGCTAATACGTAATCCAACTCCGTCTCTTCGAAGTCGTGATTAATGGAGTCAGTGTTTCTTGTGTTGTCTAGCAGTTCAGTGACAATTCCTGCCATCCTGAAAGTTCGGACCACAGTTGAGACTGATATATCAGTCTAGGCATCATAAACCGAAAGCACCAAGAAGCACCGCCTTTAAAGTCATCAATGCTAAGTGTGCCTGCTTGCGCCGTTGCCTTCATTCGAATAGTGATTGTACTAACACTTCTACTTGCTGCTCTCTGTTCAACAAACCACTGTCCGAGTTTGTTCTCCAACTGTAGCCATCTTGCTTTGTTCCCTCGGAAACTCTTTTTGGTCGTCTTTACTTGGCGCAGGTCATCTTGTTGCTTACTCCACTTACGCATCATTGATTCTTTGATCTTTAATTATCTTGCTGCTGCTCTATTCCTGTGTTCTATTGCGTGACTGATTGCCTTGAGTTTAAACTCTGCGTCATAAGCGTGTCTCTTAGTAGGAGCCATTTTGGGGTCTTTAAACATTAGAATAAACACAGAAACGGCACGCTTCCCGCAGTCATATATCCCAGCATGCACCACACACTTCTTCTTCTACAGGGAAAAGGAAGTTGGCACCTGCTTACCGTAGTTGCGAGACCTCCATCCATCCATCCATCCATCCATTTCTACCGCTTATTGTGGCTCAATATTTGTCAATATATAAGGTGCACCAGATTATAAGGCGCACAGTCAGCTTTTGAGAAAATTTGAGGTTTTTAGGTGCGCCTTATAGTGCGGAAAGTATGGTAAATGATTATTTGCAAAAAAAAATGTTTATCAGTTTGAACATCAAATATATGTTGTCTCTGTAGCATATTCAACTGAATAGGGGTTAAAAATGATTTGCAAGTCATTGTATTCCATTTATATTTACATCTAACACAATTTCCCAACTCATGGAAACAGGGTTTGTGTATATATATATATATATATATATATGTGTATATATATATATATATATATATATACACATATATATATATATATATATATATATATATATATATATATATACGTGTGTGTGTGTGTGTGTGTCTGTATGTATGTATATATATATATATATATATATATATATATATATATATATATCCCCCAAAATATATATATATATATTTTGGGGGATAATATCTCTACAAACTATTTATAGCGGCCACATGATCATCTCCTGTGTGTCTGTTTACATCATTGACTGATCATCTGCTTCCTCGTTTCCTTGCTCTCTGTAAGTTTATCATAGATCAGAAATCATCTCACCTGCACAGAAGGAGTCAAGTTGGGACACATTGACCACCATTTAGAGAAGGACACAAAAAGCACTTGTTCCCCCCACTCCGTTTCATTGCGAGGATTATGAGAATTTTTTCATCTAAATGGGAATATATGAACATCCCAGCACTCGGCATCCTAATGACAGCAGACCTTACACAGTAAGTGATGTTTTTATATGTTTGTTGGCTTTTAAAAAGTCTGCAGTGAGTAGTAATCAGTGATGAAGAAAAAAAAAATGTCTTGCGTTTTTTAAATTAATGCCCCAAGTATGCTCAAAATGCTCAAAATACGTAAATGTTTAATCTAATTATAAACGTGCCTGTTACTACATTACATATATTTTTATTATTACATCATGTTTATAAAACCCTAATGGAGGTATTTGGATGTTATTTTCGGCGTTGAATTGAATGGCTCCATTGTCAGCGGACTTTTGATCAAATGTATTTAATATTTAGAATTCGTTAAAAAAAATCGATACAATGTCCAAAAAAAAAAGGGTAGTTCCCCTTCTTTTAACCTCTTAGGGCCCCAGCTGATTATTTACATGTTTTTTTTAATTTTTCTTTGCTATTGGGACTCATTAGACCCTAATTAGAATAAAACTAAAAATCATCTTTTGATATGATGTACTTAGTCCACAAACGTGTATTTCATGTGTAGTGACATGCTAATTCTTATTTTTAAACTTTTTTTTCCAAATTCCATTGTATGTTATACTCTTCTGACACCACCAGAAAGCAGTATAAGTGTCTACATAAGCAGCATATCTCCTTTGGTTCATGTAGTTATGATCACCACAGAAAGAAAAATGTTGCTTTTGTGGTGAACTGCCTTGACTCTTTTTTGTAAAAACAAACTACGAAGGATGTTTTTATTTTTAACTGTTGGTACACATGTCAATGCGAACCAGCAAGCTGTATATGTACGTTTAAAGGCCTACTGAAACCCACTACCACCCACCACACAGTCTGATAGTTTATACATCAATGATGAAATATTAACATTGCAACACATGCCAATACGGCTTTTTTAATTTACTAAATTACAATTTTAAATTTCCCGGGGATTTTCGTCTTGGAAACGTCGTGTAATGATGACGTGTACGCAGGACGTCACGCGTTTTTAGGAAGTATGAGCGCTATGCACACACACAGGTAAAAGTTGTCTGCTTTAACAGCATAATTACACAGTATTTTGGACATCTGTGTCGCTGAATCTTTTGCAATTTGTTCAATTAATATTGGAGAAGTCACAGTAGAAAGATGGAGTTGGGAAGCTTTAGCCTTCAGCCAAACAAACACACGGTGATTCCTTTTTTAAAATTCCTGGAGCTGAAACTTCACTATGGATCAGAGCGCGGTCAAGCAGACATGTGTCAGGCCGTAACTGTGGGTGTTTGTGCTTCCTCGATGCAGGGATGAGGTGGGACGAGTCAGGCATGAATGTAAGTACATTTTTATTTATTACTAAAGTACAAAAGGCAAAACAAAAAGCACAATCAATGGCGGAAAATAATCTATGCTAAAACGTTAACAAAAACAGCACAACGGTATGGCTATCTATAAAAAAAAAAGATGCTAACAAAACCAAAAAACAGCACTTAGGCGAAATAATACATGGATCTTACGTGGCGTGGTCCAAAGGTTTAGCAGCGTGGCAAGGCGTGGAGGTTTGTGATAGAAATGAAGGCATGAAGCAGAATGCAAAAATCCTAGACTGATGGACAGAAGGTAAAATCCTTAAATAGTAGCAGTGGTAATGAGAAACAGGTGTGAGACGCTGATGATCGGGGCGTGACTAGGGGAAACTAATGAGTAGCTATGGTAAGAAAACAAACCAGGAAGTGAAAAGACAGAACCAAATGTCCAAAAAACCAAACCGAACATGACCAAAACAAAACATGATCCATAGGTGTGACAACATGAATCCCAACCGAATGTCAACCAGCAGGTTTCGGTGAGAATATTGTGGTTAAAAAGTCACCACTTACCGGATATCAGCTGAGCTTGTGTCGTCCATAAAGCTGCCGTCGACACCTGTGAGACATTGGCGTCAAGACACCCGTGGACACGGCCCTCCGACTATCAGGTAATATTAAACTCACTAAAACATTAGCAACACAAGAGAAAGATAAGGGATTTCCCAGAATTATCCTAGTAAATGTGTTTAAAAACATCGGAATACGTCCCAATGCTATCGCGTTTTGTTTTTTTTTAACTCGTTTTTTCTAGTCCGTCGCTATCAATATTCTCAAACACAAATCTTTCATCCTCGCTCAAATTAATGGGGAAATCGTCATTCTCGGTCCGAAAAACTGTTTTTGTTGGTGGCTCCCATTAAAATCGATGTGAATATGTGAGGAGCCATCAACATGTGACGTCATCGTCTGCGACTTCCTGTAAAAGCGAGGCTTTTTCAGGAAGTACCAAAAGGGGCAAACTTTATCGTCGATTTTCTCTACTAAATCCTTTCAGCAAAAATATGACAATATCGCGAAATGATCAAGTATGACACATAGAATGGAGTTGCTATTCCCGTTTCAATAAGAAAATCTCATTTCAGTAGGCCTTTAAATCAGTAATTAATTTATGAGTAACGATGTTGCTTGTGGAGGTTTTGAATTAATTAGATTGATGTCGGCATACTTCATGGTATCTACAGCTATTGGTTATTGTTGTCTATTTATCGCTGTTCAACAAAACATTCACACATACTGTAATTTTTACTCTGTATTTAATTACATCGTGTACACAAAAAATGTTTATCTCCACCGCAATTTGCTCACGTCATATGTATTTAAAGCGTTTTCTTTTGGAACATTTTTAAAATTAAAATATTGATTTTTTTGCGCTTCTATATCTCTAATTTCCTTTGCCGCTATTTTTGTTTGTAAATTGTTGTAAAGAATTTCTCTTGCTTGTCCGCAAGTCACTACATGGTAGAGAGAACTAGTTTCCAGCCGCATAATCTCGGTGGGTAAATACGACTTTTAAAAAGCGTTTTAAGCTAAATTTATTGCGATGTGATGCTTAGTACATTTTGCACACCCCTTATGGTTGAGGAATTCACATTAGTCGCATAATATTGTCTTGACCTCTGTATGTATGATGCGATGATCGCAGATTTTCAAAATGCGACCCTTTAATCAAATTTGAATAATAGGATATTGAGACTGATTTTTTTGGGTTTAAAGAGTATTTTTTATTTATAAATGAAATTGTAAATGGGTATTTGGTGGATAGATTTTCAAATGGATTGTATTGCACTGTATTTTGTATATTATATGATGTATATTTTAACTGTGGATGCCTGTCCATAAGCTATGTGCTTCTTGGGATGACATTTTTGCAGAAAAGACTCTGATATTAACAAAAGAAATAATAATGAAATACAAAACTATGTCTGTCTGTAAATAAAGACATAAATATATCAACACAAACACAATCAAAGTAACGTGTTCAAATGTGTTGTAAAAATCACATTTTGTGCATGTGCATGCAATAATTTGGTTTTCTATAGTGCATGTAAAGTGTGTGAAGTGTGAAGAATGTACAGAAGATAATTACTTTACCACGGTGCTTTTGGGTTGTATTTGCAGCGTGCGACAGATGGCTCGATGAAACAATGTCTCACCATCTGATCAATAGCTATACGTCTCTCAGTTGAATTAAAAAAAACCCTCAATCTTCTAATGCATCACACGTATTACCCATATTTATCGCCAGGCGAGGTCGTCTGGCAGCAGTTGGTAATGAACATAGTGAGTCACGCTTTACAGGCTGTCGACTGCAAACAGGGCAACCTAGCTTTCTCCCGCCATATGGGTAGTCCACTATGAATATGTTAAACAGAATGCATTTTCAGCTCGCTTCATGCCCACAATATAGACAAAAGTAGCAGAAAAAATATGATCCCTCATTTGAGTTTTTCAGTAGTGAGACGGCAATTTACTGTGTATGTGTCTGTGTCGAGATCTCTTCAGCATTCCCATTGCTCATTTGATTTTTCTGTGTGTCCTGTTGACCTGTGACATTCCAGGGACGTCAATCTATGACACAACGTACCGTATTTTTCAGACTAAAAGTCTACGTTTTTATCATAGTTTGGCCGCGGGTGGGACGTATACTCCGGTGCGACTTATGTGTGAAATTATTAACACATTACCGTAAAATTTAAAATAATATTATTTATCTCATTCGCGTGAGCAACGAAGAAAATGTCCGCAATCGTCACACACACGCCAACCAATAAGAATTCGGCGGGGGCAGGTCATGGCAGAAGTGCATTATGGGTCATGATATGCTAACTCATATATGCTATACGCTACTGCCGGAGCTATTAAAATGGTTCACATCAACATTGGCGGTAACTTCTAAAAACTTAAAAGACTGAACTAAAATGGCACCGAAAAGGAAATCATATACTGCAGATTACAAGCTGGACGTAGTGGAATATGTAGCAGAGAACAGCGATCGAGCAGCAGAAATAAAGGAGGCTAACGGGGCGCATACCAGAGACGACACCGAGGAAGAATATCTCACCGGATTTAGCGATTAGGAGTGACAGATTGTTTGATAGCATGTTCTGTATGTTATAGTTATTTGAATGACTCTTGCCATGATGTATTGTGTTAACATACGAGGCACCTTCTCAGTTGGTTATTTATGCGTCATATAACGTACACTTATTCAGCCTGTTGTTCACTATTCTTTATTTATTTTAAATTGCCTTTCAAATGTCTACTTTTGGTGTTGGGTTTTATCAAATACATTTCCCCAAAAATTGCGACTTATACTCCAGTGCGACGTATATATGTCTTTTCCCTTCTTTATTGTGCGTTTTCAGCCGGTGTGACGTATACTCCGGAGCGACTTATAGTCCGAAAAATACGGTATTTATGCTGGAAAAGATCCCTGAGTAATTATTTAATTGCATATGCTAGCATAACAATGTAAAACAATACTTCTCAAAAAAAAAGCTGAGAAAAATGATTCTGGGGGAGTATATAATTTGAAGGAATTGCACGGCATTAAAAAATGTGCATGTGGAGATCCTTGTCCTGGACCCTCCGTTTCCTACCCGGAAACACCACGCCTGGTTCAGGGTTTACACACTTTTATTTGTCACAAATGTCTCTTTCCAGCTTTTCAGCTCTGAATGACATGTTTAATTGAACTCTCCTCCGTCTGGCTCTCACTCCTCACTCGCCAGCCCTCCTCATGGATTCCAACTCTGCTAATAAAGCAAACAGGTGATTAGATAACTCGTCCCAGCTGAAGTATCTGCTCACGTGATTGCTGCTTCACGACCGGTTGCCGCACGTGCTCCGCCCGCAGGGGACGCGTAGGACACGCCCCTCTCCACATGCCTACACCGTCCGGCCGCGGCCACTCCCCCCCCCCCCTCCCCAGGGCGAGAGAGGAAGTCGGCCACGGCTATCTGACTGCCCGGCTTGTGGACCACCCGAAAGTTATAAGGCTGCAGCGCAAGGTACCATCGGGTGATCCTCGCGTTGGAATCCCTCATGCGGTGAAGCCACTGGAGCGGTTTGTGGTCCGAATAGAGGCTGAAGGCGCGCCCCAAAAGGTAGTAACGGAGGGCCCCCACCGCCCACCGGCTGGCGAGGCACTCCCTCTCCACCGTGCTGTACCTCGCCTCCCGGTCCGACAACTTACGGCTGAGATATAATACGGGGCGGTCGACCCCCCCCCCACCTGCTGGCACAGTACCGCCCCCAGCCCCCGACTCGACGCGTCCGCCTGCAGACAGAAAGGGATTTCAAATTTAGGCATGTGCAGCACCGGCTCCTCACAAAGTGCTTTTTTCACCTTCTCAAACCCCTGCTGGCACTGCTCCGTCCACTGGACCAGTTCAGGAGCACCTTTTCGGGTGAGGTCAGTTAATGGACCAGTCCAATCCGCGAACCGCGGAATGAACCTCCGGTTGTACCCTGCTAGTCCCAAGAACTGCCTCACCTCTTTTTTTGTCTTGGGAGGTGGACAGGCCGCGATGGCCGCTGTTTTGTCTACCTGTGGCCGCACCTGCCCCCCCCCCCCCCAAGTGGTACCCCAGATACTATACCTCCCTCCGTCCAACCTCGCACTTCGCCGGGTTGGCAGTGAGCCCCGCCCGCCTCAGGGACTCGAGCACCGCCCCCACACGCTGCATGTGTTGTTCCCAGCTGTCACTCTGGATGATGACATCCTCCAGGTACGCAGCCGCGTATGCAGCGTGGGGCCGCAGCCCCCGGTCCATGAGACGCTGGAACGTGGCAGGCGCACCGAACAAGCCGAACGGAAGTGTTACGAACTGGTACAAACCGTCCGGAGTGGAGAAGGCCGTTTTTTCCCTGGACTCTGGTGATAAGGGAATCTGCCAGTAGCCCTTGGTTAAATCCAGTGTGGTGAAAAAATTAGCAGTGCCCAGCCGATCTAGGAGCTCGTCGAACCGGGGCATTGGGTATGCGTCAAAACGTGACTGATCATTCACCCTGCGGTAATCTACACAGAAACGCACGGTCCCATCCTTTTTCCCTACCAAAACAATGGGACTGCACCATGCGCTGTGAGATTCTTCTATCACTCCCATTTCAAGCATTTTTTTTAATTCCTCTCGCACAACTTTACGCTTGTGTTCGGGGAGCCTATATGGCCTAGATCGCACCGTAATCCCCGGGCTAGTCTCAATGTGATGTCGGATGAGATTCGTGCGCCCGGGCTGTGATGAGAACACGTCAGAAAAGCGCCGCTGTAACTCAGCTACCTCCGCCCGCTGTGCCAATGTGAGCTGGTTGTCACAGGAAAGCGGAGGGGTGGGTCCAGAGTGCGGGACCTCTGGCCCCAACTCCTCTTCCTCCTTCACCACCGTCGCCATGGAAACAGGCTCCGCCTGTCTCCATGCCTTCAGCAGATTAATATGATATAATTGTGTGTCCCCCCGACGGTCCGAGCGCCGAACCTCGTAGTCCACATCACTCACTTGCCGTGTGACCTCAAAGGGTCCTTGCCACTTTGCCAGTAATTTAGAGCTTGAAGTTGGAAGCAATACAAGCACTTTTTCTCCCGGTGTACATTTACGCAGTTGGGTTCCCCGGTTATACGTGCGCTGTTGACGCGCTTGAGCACGGAGCAAATTCTCGCGTGACAAGTTCCCCACCTGGTGGAGTTTTGCTCGCATGTCAAGGACGTATTGTATTTAATTTTTGCTGGAACTTGGACTCTCCTCCCAGCTTTCTTTAATAACGTCCAAGACTCTGCGAGGCCTCTGGCCATACAATAACTCGAACAGTGCAAAACCAAGCGAGGCTTGAGGTACCTCCCGCATCGCAAACATGAGGGGATCCAACCATTTATCCCAATTTTGTTTGTCCTCGTGCATAAACTTACGGATCATTGTTTTCAGCGTTTTATTTAGCCGCTCCACCAGCCCATCCGTTTGCGGATGATACACGCTGGTGTGGATCGATTTTATCCCCAATAATCCGTACAGTTCTTTTATTGTGCGCGACATAAAGGACGTGCCCTGGTCAGTTAGGATCTCTTTCGGGATCCCAACCCGGGAAATGACCTTAAACAGCGCTTGCGCAACAATTTTGGCGGAAATAGAGCGCAGCGGCACTGCCTCGGGATAGCGCGTTGCGTAATCCACTAGGACTAAAACAAAGCGATATCCCTGTGTGCTCGGGTAAAATTGTCCGATGAGGTCCATGCCCATTCTCTCGAAGGGGACCTCTATGAGGGGTAATGGGCGTAATGGTGCCTTTGGAGTGGCCGCTGGATTCACCAGCTGGCAGTCCGGGCAGACGGCGCACCAGCGGCGCACATCCGCCCGGAGGCTTGGTCAATAGAAACGGACAATGACCCGATTAAGTGTCTTGTCATATCCCATATGTCCAGCCATCGGGTTCATATGCGCCGCCTGGAAAACCATTTCCCGGTGGCGTTTTGGCACCAACAACTGGGTGCATTCCTCCCCTGTTTGCGTGTCACAGGCCACTCGGTAAAGTCTATCTCTGATTCCAGGCCTCGCGCAAGGTTTCATCACGGGACTGTTCGAGGGGAAAGTCCTCCGTAGGTGACCATCGAGGAACCGGGGGGGCCTCCCGCGAAGCCCCCGCCGGTTCCCGCTCGGCACTCCCGGATGAAGCCGCGTCGGCACTCAGAACAGTGCGAATACTCCCCTCTCCTACTGTCCGTTAACGCACCCCAACATATTCTGCCAATAAATCATTGAACCCCGACCAATTCATGCCCAAAATTACGGGGTGCGAGAGGTGCGTACTTACAGCTACCTCGACTTTATTTTTTTGTTTACCATATGCAATTTCCACTGGTACAACCGGATATTCGTGCACATCCCCATGAATACACCTTATCCTCACCTGTGTTGCTTGCCTCAGAACCCCGGGCCGAACCAAATTCTGGTGGATCAAGGACTGTTTACAGCCCGAATCCATCATCGCCCGGTATGTACCCCCTTGTAACCTTACCGGAACACGGTACGTCTCTCCCCGATCGGGCGCAGGTGCTGGAGGCCCGACAACCCACATCACCTGCCCCACCTCCATCAGGGAGCATTCCCTGCGCACGTGACCGGGCTGACCGCACCCCCAACACACCGGGCCCGGCATTTGAGGTGCTCTTTGCGAGGGAAGCCCTCCATCCGTAGCGCTGGCACCCTGTAACAAAAAACCACTGGCAGTTTTGTCATATTCCCATGTCCCCCTTTTTGTGTTGTGTGCGTGCATGTGTGTGTGTGCATTCTGCGTTGTGTCCGCCTGGGGAACCTGTCCGTGGTGCCCGGGCGATTTTTCTCTACCCACCGCCCCCCATCGTGGGGCGAGTCGCCTGCGGGGGGCCGCAGCAGGTCTCGTGTCCATCCTTGGCGTCGCCTCTCGCTGTACTGCCAAATGTTCCTACACCAGTTTCACGGCTACATTCACTTCTGAAGGGCTGTGGTACTTGACCCAGGCTGCGGTTCTCGCCGGAATGGCATCCAGTAACTGCTCCAGGACTATGTCTTCCAGCAACTGAGGGTCCTGCCCATTTGGCTGGAGCCATTGGGTCGCTGCGTCTCTCAGCCTGTGCGCGAAGACAAACGGCCGGTCTCCTGGCTCCAGCCTCATCGCCCGGAATGTTCTACGGTGGTCTTCTTTGCTGCTGCCGACCCGGTCCAAGATGGAATGACGTAAGTTGGCGTATTGCGTGCGGGCGGTTGCCGGGAGACTCAACACCGCCCGCTGCGCCTCCCCTACCAGGAGCGGCAGCAGCTTCACGCCCCACTCTTCCTCCGGCCATCCGCTCGACCTTGCCGTTGCCTCGAAGACGTCGAGGAACGTCTGTGGGTCCTCCCCCTCCACCATGCGCTTCATGGCCGATGTTCCTCCTGTCGCCTCCGCCCTGTCCATCAGCGTCTTGAGCAGCTGAGACTGCTGCTTACTCCCGGCTGCCACCTGGGCCAGCACTTGGGAAAGTGCCTCCAGCGGGGTTGGTGCTGACATAATTTTTCTTTCTTTTGGGTCCTTCACTTTGTTGGGCGCCACTGTGGAGATCCTCGTCCTGGACCCTCCGTTCCCTACCCGGAAACACCACGCCTGGTTCAGGGTTTACACACTTTTATTAGTCACAAATGTCTCTTTCCAGCTTTTCAGCTCTGAATGACATGTTTAATTGAACTCTCCTCCGTCTGGCTCTCACTCCTCACTTGCCAGCCCTCCTCATGGATTCCAACGCTGCTAATAAAGGAAACAGGTGATTAGATAACTCGTCCCAGCTGAAGTATCTGCTCACGTGATTGCTGCTTCACGACCGGTTGCCGCACATGCTCCGCCCGCAGGGGACGCGTAGGACACGCCCCTCTCCACAGTGCATGTTTGTATATGGAATAAAATATAGAAGCAATGCGTGGGTTCCCTCCGGGTACTCCGGCTTCATCCCACCTCCAAAGACATGCACCTGGGGATAGGTTGATTGGCAACACTAAATGGGCCCTAGTGTGTCAATGTGAGTGTGAATGTTGTCTATCTATCTGTGTTGGCCCTGTGATGAGATGGCGACTTGTCCAGGGTGTAACCTCGCCTTCCGCCCGATTGTAGCTGAGATAGAGAAAAAGGGAATACGCGGTAGAAAATGGATGGATGGAATTATAAATGATAAATATGTTGCGTTTACAAGGTATAAGAAATGATGAACCACAGTGTCTGATATCATTAACATGAAGCTCCTTGCTAAGAAAGCATCACAATCTGTTTGCTACATCTCAGAAGTGTTATCTTATTTTCTATTAATTTATGTTGTGGCGATTGACACAACAAAACAACTTTCTTTACGAACAAAACAACAACAAAAAGGTTAGGAAACGACGCACATTCATTTCAATTACAGCTTCTAAATGTTGCATAACATGACTGACCATTGCGCGTGAACAAACCTGGTAGAAAACTACATTCACCCGGCCGCTCACATGTGTGTGTTTGTCTTTAAAGTGTACATTTTATGGTTATTTGCCTTCACAGCCCTGGGAAAATAAGTGTTCCAAATTCATGTAGTGTAGATTTAAAGTATTTGTACCGGCTTGCTCCCACTTCCACAGACATACACCTGGGGATAGGTTGATTGGCAACACTATATTGGCCCTAGTGTGTGAATGTGAGTGTGAATGTTGTCTGTCTATCTGTGTTGGCCCTGCGATGAGGTGGCGACTTGTCCAGGGTGTACGCCGCCTTCCGCCCGATTGTAGCTGAGATAGGCGTCAGCGCCCCCCGCGACCCCAAAAGGGAATAAGCAGTAGAAAATGGATGGATGGATGGATGTACCGTTTTCCGGATGGAAACGGTACAAACTGTCAATTTCCCAAGTGGGTGGGAGCCTTGGCAATACATCCGGCCTTCCTCTTGACTTGTGAGCTCTAAACTGAGTCCAGCTCTGGCAGACAACAGCCTGTGATTCACTGAGCTGTCTTTACCACTCGGGTTAAGGCCTTTTCTCTCTTGTGCAGTGTAGCTGCGTTACCAAAAAGTTGCACTTAGACACAGGTCACTTTCCATGGTTACTCTGTAGACGTTCACAAACAGCTGAAAGGAGAGTCCTGTCTGCTTGAGCTTCCTGATGAAAAAGAGCCGTTGTTGGGCTTTCTTCACTCGGTGTCTAGTACTAAGCTTCCAGGAGAAGTCAGAGGATATGTAAATGCTCAGGAAGTTGTTGTCAACACGGTCCACCTCCTACCCTGCATACAGAGAGAGGCGTGTTCAGTGGTCCTGGACCTCCTGTAGTCACTATGACCTCCTTGGTCTTGCTGGTATTCAGGACAACGTTATGGCTCGAGCACCACTGTTTTGGGTGATGTAGCTCCTTTCTAGTGCATGGGGTCCCCGACATTTTTTGCACCAGGGACCAGTTTAATGTGGGCATTATTTTCCCGGACCGACTGTTCATGTGTGACAGAAAAATACAGCAAAAATAAGCTAATTGAAAATACAACAACCCATAACGCTGCATTATTGGGAGCGCTAGGCTTATGTCTTTGCGATGAGAAGGTTCCCGGCGGACTGCAAATGAAACTCAGCCTTTGGCTACAGTCAGGCATGTTCATGTTCATTAATGGGCATGGGCTCAAGCAACAAAGGTATAACAATGAACAAGCTTTTTGGTGTGTCCAGTGGAACAGGTGAAAGTTAAGCCGGAAAAATGGGGTTGTTTACAAATTATTTTATGTTTCTATGCCTGGTCGCAAATGTGTCACAGACTGGTAACAGCCCCCGCACTAGTGGTTGTGGACCTGCTGTAGCGGTCCCATCATTACTGGATACGAGACCTACTAAGTTGTGTTTTTAGGCTACTTTACAACCATTTATCTGGAGTGGTGGCAGAACAATCGTGCATGAAGAGGGCGTGCCGGTGTTAAGGATCAGTAGGGAGGATGTGGAGTCGCCAATCTGCACCGCCTGTGGCCAGTTGGTTCAGAAATCTCTGAAACACAAGCAGAGAGAAGTCGACATTCCCGGGTAGTGGAGCTTCAGGGCCGAAAGGTTTGTATCCTAACATGCATATTAGGGTGCCGTAGGTGAGTTAAGGCTATATTAAGTACTAGTAAGACAGCACCCTCAGTGTACGAGATGTTCTTTAGAAGGATCCTCTCAAAGCACTTCATAATAACCAGGGTGAATGACTATCGACGGGGCGATAGTCATTGAGGCAGGTGATAGTAGAATTTGTTGGTACAGGTACAATGATGTAGGACTTGAGGCAGACAGGGACCATGGACAGACACAGGGACATTTTGAAAATGTCCAAGAAAACATCACCTAGGTGGTGTCAGTGCCCTTGATTTTCTTTACACCCTCTCTGTTTCTGTCTTCTTTTGATGGAGATCTTGCTCAGGGTTGAAGTCACCTGGTGCGCGCTCCACCCAAACAAGGCCACCGGCCTTGATAATATCCCTTCCAGATTCCTCATGGACTCTGCCACCACCATTGCCCCAATAATCACATATAATAAACCTCTCAATCAAACAAGGCCAAGTACCCAAGAATTTCAAGATAGCAAGAGTAACCCCTCTTTCTAAAAAAGGAAGCAAATTAGAACCTGGTAACTACTGACCTGTTTCTATTCTCAGTTCCATTTCGAAAGTAATGGAATAAATAGTTTATGAACAGGTCGATGGATACCTTGCTACTAATAAACTAATGAACAAATTCCAATCTGGCTTCAGAACTAACCACTCCACTGACACATGCCTTCTCTATCTGACCGACCACATCAAACATGAGGTGGACGCGGGCAAATACTGCGGCATGGTCATGCTGGACATTCAGAAGGCCTTTGACACCGTTAACCATTCTATACTGTTGGATAAGCTCAGAGCAATTGGATTCGATAAAACCTCATCGAGCTGGATGCAATCTTACTTAGAGGGGAGGAAACAGGTGGTAAAGGTGAACAGCACTTGGTAAAGGTGAACAGCACTGTGCCCCCTCCCCTCTCAGTAAGCTGTGGAGTCCCCCAAGGCAGTATACTAGGACCTTTACTGTTCCTAATATACGTAAATGACATTGCATCAGCATGCAACTGTGAATTGTTCCTGTTTGCGGATGACTCGGCCCTGCTGGTATCCGGCAAGGACAAGTCACAGGTGGAACAAATCCTCAGTGCTGAACTCCTTAATATTTGCACCTGGCTCGCTGATAACAAGCTATCCACACACTTAGGTAAAACGGAATCCATCCTATTTGGGTCCCACATCAACCTTAAAGGCCTACTGAAACCCACTACTACCCACCACACAGTCTGATAGTTTATATATCAATGATGAAATCTTAACATTGCAACACATGCCAGTACGGCCAGTTTAGTTTACTAAATTGCAATTTTATATTTCCCGCGAAGTGTCCTGTTGAAAACGTCGCAGAATGATGACGCTTATGTTGATGCATGCTTGTGACTTAATTGGTTGGAGCAGATATTTTATCCCAGAACCACTTACGGCTAAAAGTCGTCTGCTTTAATCGCATAATTACACAGCATTTTGGACATCTGTGTTGCTGAATCTTTTGCAATTTGTTCAGTTAATAATGGAGACTATAAAGAAGAATGCTGTTGGTGGAAAGCGGTGGCTTGCAGCTGCCTTTAGCAACCAAAACACAGCCGGTGTTTCTTTGTTTGTTGTGAAGCTTTAATATGGAACAGAGCGGTCAAGCGAACATGTTTCCCTACCACATGTCAACCGGCAGGTTTCAGTGAGAAAATTGTGGTAATAAGTCGGCTCTTACCGGAGACATGAGCGGAGCTTGCGTCCTTCTGCAGCTGTCAAAGAAGCAGCTGCGACTTTCTTGGCTCCTCCATGGCTTCCATCAGAGACACTGGCGGCCACCACACCCCTCCGACTTTCAGGTATGACTATTTAATCTCACTAAAACACTAGTAACACAATAATAATAATAAATAAGAATGCTGTTGGTGGAAAGCAGTGGATTGCAGCTGCCTTTAGCACCGAGACACAGCCGGTGTTTCTTTGCTTGTTGTAAAGCTTTAACACAGAGCGGTCAAGCGAACATGTTTCTCTACGTCAACCAGCATGTTTTTGGATGGGAAAATTGTGATATTAAGTCTGCTCTTTCCGCAGACATCAGTGGATTACTGGACCTCCTCCTGCAGCAGCTGTCAAAAAAGCCAGCTGTGAGCTTGACTCCTCCATGGCTTCCATCAAAGACACTGGCGTTTACCGCAGCCATCCGACTTTGAGGTGTGACTTTACAATCTCACTAAAACACTATTAAAACAATAAGCAGATAATGATTTTCCAGAATTATCCTAGTAAATGTGTCTAATAACATCTGAATCGCTCCCACTGCCGTCTCCCTTTTTCCAGTGCTTCACTCTAACTTTCCTCATCCACAAATCTTTCATCCTCGCTCAAATTAATGGGGAAATTGTCGCTTTCTCGGCCCGAATCGCTCTTGCTGACGGTGGCTATGATTATAACCAATATGAGGATGTGAGGAGGCCTACAACCCGTGATGTCACGCGCACATCGTCTGCTACTTCCGGTACAGGCAAGGCTTTTTTATTAGCGACCAAAAGTTGCGAACTTTATCGTTGATGTTCTCTACTAATTCCTTTCAGGAGAAATATGGCAATATCGCGAAATGATCAAGTATGACACATAGAAAGGACCTGCTATCTCCGTTTGAATAGGAAAATCGCATTTCAGTAGGCCTTTAAGAAAGTCAGTGACTTCACTATAAAAGTAGGTTATATTGTTATCTCCAGGAAAGATGAGTTCACCTACCGAGGTTCCGTTCCAGAGGCTAATCTTTCCTGTGATAAAATGGCAACCAAGGTAATCAAAAAGGTCAACCAAAGAACAATATTCCTCTACAGAATCTCCTCTCTTGTCAACAAAAGGACCTTGTAGATTCTAGCGGGAACTCTCGTTCAACCCTTTTTCGATTATGCTTGCACCTCCTGGTACCCCAGCACCTCCAAAACCCTCAAATCTAGACTCCAAACATCCCAGAACAAGCTTGTCCGGTTACTTTTAGACCTCCACCCCAGATCACACCTCACTCCAACCCACTTTTCCAAGGCTCAGGGTGGAGGACAGAGGACGATCCGCTTTGGACTGGACTCTCGCGGCTGTGTTGGATCCACTATGGATTGAACTTTCACAGTTTCATGTTACACCTGCTCGACATCCATTGCTTTCGTCCTCTCCAAGGTTTTCATAGTCATCATTGCCACCGACGTCCCACTGAGTGTGAGTTTTCCTTGCCCTTATGTGGGCCTACAGAGGATGTCGTAGTAATTTGTGTTGTGGTTTGTGCAGCTCTTTGAGACACTAGTGATTTAGGGCTATATAAGTAAACATTGATTGATTGAAAACAACTTGCACTGAGTCTAGTCTATAAAATCCGCTACACCTACATGTAAAACTACTTCCACCAAGGGGAGCTCCACAAACCATGTTAAACCCAGATTCCGATCTAACAAAGGTCTTAACTCATTCTCTTTCTATGCCACATCAATGTGGAATGCACTCCCAACAGGTGTAAATGTAAGTGCATCTCTATCCTCCTTCAAAACCTCACTAAAACAACACCTTCAGGCAACTTAAAGCCTTTAGTAACACCCTCCTCCATTCACATTCCAAATGTATTTCTAATGTATATACTTGTTCCTATGCTATCCGAAGTCACTATGTTCTCTGCTGGCTGTACATATCCTACTAAGTCACACCTCCACTGTTACAATGTCCATTTCTCTGATGATGCAATTGTTGATGACAGAAGTACTGATATCAACCAAAGCTCTTCATCCCACCCCCCTGATTGCAAATAATGTAAATAATTCAATGTATATACTATGATGATTAACCTTTTTGATGAATGTATTATGCTGATAGTATATATTTGTACCATGAATTGATTGACGTGGACCCTGACTTAAACAAGTTGAAAAACTTATTCGGGTGTTACCATTTAGTGGTCAATATGTACTGAACTGTGCAATCTACTAATAAAAGTTTCATTCAATCAATGTGTGAATGGGTGAATGTGGAAATAGTGTCGAAGCGCCTTGAGTTCCTTAAAAAAAGGTAGAAAAGCACTATAGAAGTATAACCCACTTACCCATTTACTTTGTCTTTATAAATAAATATATTGATGTAAAAACATGCAGCGACCTGTAAAAGTAAAGGTAGTGTTTCTTCTTCACAAAAATACTCAAGTCTCAGTAAAAAGTATGTTGCATTTAAACCACACGGAAAAGTACAATTTATCCAAAAAGTTAGTACTGAAGTGAATATAGCCCCTTACTAAACGTCTCTGCTTATAATTGATTACTTTGATACAGAGGAGGCATAATGGTGTGTTCTATTTGTACTGGGAAGTCAGAATTACCAAGTTCCCAGTCGGACATTTTAACTGTACCGCATTCTGAGATCAGTTTTCCTACTTGGAAAGTCGGACAGTCCTCACCACCCACTGAGTTGCCTTCAAAAATTGCTGCTCTGAATTTAAAGAATAATAAAAGTGTTAGATCAATTTAAGGGCTCCAAAGCAGAGAACGAGAGACAGGTTACAAAAATATGAAAAGGCTTTAGTTAAAAAAAGTGAACCTTCATCTAGTGTAGAAAATACAAAGTAGAAACATGAAGAGGACAAAGCCACATAAATAAGGACAGAACAAAAGGAGTGTGGGGGAAAACTATGAAACGATTACCCACACAGTGTCCAGAAAACGAGTAGTAGCCAACACGAAATCTACACAGAGAAAAGCTGAGTGGTCGAAATACACGATAGCTGGGGAGCCGTTACGCATCAATCAACTGCCAGCAAGTGTTAGAGCAGGGGTCGGCAACCTGCGGCTCTTTGATCACTCTGATGTGGATCAGCTGCTAATTTGCCGACCCCAAAGACTATTCCTTGAGGTTTTCAGATTTTAGTGCCTCTCTCAGAAATCACCCGGGGATAACATTCTACAATTTTCACCTGGACTACAATACGGAGGGTGTGCAGTAATGGCAATGTCTTTAACCTCCTCTACAACATGTCGTCGCGCCCGCTTTTACATCACGCAATCTGCGTGTCGACTGGTCATTTTATGTTAAGCCTCTGTTAACACACAAAAGAGAATGCAACGCATACTTAGTCAACAACCATGCAGGTTACACTGAGGGTTGTAATATAATTAACACACTTACTAATATGCGCCACACAGTGAACCCACACCAAACAAGAATGGCAAACACATTTAGGGAGAACATCGGCACTGTAACACAACATAAACACAAAAAAACAAATACCCAGAATTCCATGCATCCCTGCTCTTCCGGGCTACATTAGCACCAACCTCGCCCACCTCAACCGACGCACGGAAGGGGTGGGGGGATTTGGTGCTAGCGGGGTGTATAATGTAGCCCGGAAGAGTGGGATACATGGGAGTCTGGGTATTTGTTCTTTTGTGTTTATGTTGTGTTACAGTGCCGATGTTCTCCCAAAACCTGACAATGTAACTGGAATGTGCATAACTCGACTGTTAATACTTAATCAACAACCATGCAGGTTACAATGAGGGTTGTAATATAAACAACTTTTACACTTTTACTAATATGCGCCACACTGTGAACCCACACCAAACAAGAATGACAAACACTTTTCGGGAGAACATAGGCACTGTAACACAACATAAACACAAAAGAACAAATACCCAGAATTAATAACTTTAACAACTCGACTGTGATGTCATGCCCAGCTCCCAGGTTAATGGAACGCATAATAAGTACTGTAAGCTCTGCTTCTTCCTAGTCCTTTTTCGGACATGTTGAATTGTGTCACTGAGCTGTATCCCTTCTTTGAGTGAATGTTTGAAATAAAACGAAAAACATTTCCGTATTTCAGCCCTTTCGTTTTCTGCCACAGCCTTGTTCAATTCGTGGACGAAGCTTGGAATAACTGAAAAGGAATACACAGTGAACGTGGCCCGTTTGTAAGAGCGAGGGCGGCACCGATGGACTGCAAAACGGAGATTAAACTGACTTTGTGTAAAAGGGAAATAGATCTAGAAAATATGTTAAAGCTCCTTGGGGGTGAGGAAGGAAAAGTGAGTGGAAAGAACTCGCCTCATTTCCTCATCATTTCCAACAAAGCAAGGTATTAAAGAAACACCTGTGGTTTGAGCTATATAAGAGATCCCTGGCTGCCCCCTTGCTCTCTTTTTCCTCTCGTCCCGCTATCATTGCCTCGCTCATCCTCTATTTCACCAACACTGCCACTCCCTCCCACCCCTGCTGCTGCATATCTTTCTGGCCTGGGGCATAATCTCCTCGCCTGACAAAAAATGAAAGGAAGAGATGCTGACATGTAATAAAGCACGCCTGATACTGTTTGGGGCTAATGCTGGCTGTGGCTGCCGACTGAGCCTGGCTTCTTTTCTGGAGCGGAATGGAGGGGAGAGACGCAGAGAAGTATGCATGTTCTCTGCAAAAATGTAATTAGTGGCTAACAGATGCCTGCAAATGAGGTGTGGACAGGAAGGGTGAAAGGGCCATGGGAAGCTGGATTCGGGGAAAATACGGCAAAGTACAGGAGAGGGGAGAGTGTTTCTTCTTCTTCTGTGCTTTTTCACCAGGGGAACACACAGCTTTTAGCACTCTACCCTGAGGTGAAAAAAGATTGTGCTCTCTCCATCTTCCCTTTCTTCTTCATGTCTTTTGCACTCACATCTTTCTTCTTCCAAGCACTTTGTTTTGCTTTGGTACTGCCTTTTATTCTCTCTCAGGCAGGTCTGAATTGAAATAAATTCATTTCTGTTCCCTTTCAAGCTGGTGCTGCCATGTATATAAACCATTTTCTTTATTGAACAGAGAGGGCAGTCATTGAAACATATCACCTATTTTGACCGGTGCACCCAGAACCGCCCATATCACCCCCGTTTTATCCAGTCTTCATTAGATTCCAGTCAAATTTCGCATTGAGTTTAAGATTTTAGTCCTGCCATTCCTTGCGTTGTATGGTGGGGCCCCTCAGTACATCACTGACTTGCTATGCCCCTACTCTTCAGGCCAGGGTCTTCTAAAGATCCCAAAAACTTGTTTTAAAACCCGTGGAGACCTGGCATTCCTGATGTTGCTTTAAAGTGAATTGTTGTTTTACTTCACCTATAATTTTTACAGCGCTTTGTGATTTTATCTGTGAAAAGCACTTTATAAATAAATATGTACTTACTTACTTACTATTTCTTCGCATGTAGTGCCATATTTCTAAGGTTGTCAATGAAAATTAAAGAGCATTTCGTAACAGTTCTTTCTTTCCAAAAAAATATCTGCTTATTAATCATCATTTCCACATGACCAACTTGTTGTTGATGTGGATCTCATAAGGTGATCAATCAAGTTGTTGCATTCAAGGTCCAAGGATGGAAAATAACGGAGCAAGTAAAGTGGAACAGACATCTTCCGTTTCCACCCACCTACCCAGCACGGCTGCAAAGGTACAAACATCCCTGGAAGCTTATGATCCCCAACGAGATTTCTTCTCGTGCCTCCTCCTTTCATTTCCTTGGGTCTCAGGAAATGAGCACCTGAGCTCTGAGGCCTCCCCCTCTTTTAGTGAACAAACGTAGCCCACTCCTTGAGCTGCCTCCTGCTGCTCCAGATTACTGCTAATTAGTAGCGGCGGAGCCAGAGCCCGCACTATGCCCCCGCTTTCATTCCCACATTTTTCCTGTGATTTTCAGCAGCACAGCATCAAAATTGGTGGGAGTAGTTAGTTGTTGGGGTGAAGGAGGAAGACAAAGGCAGCAGCTGAGAGCTTGCAAACGTGCTTACAAGCAATAACACTTTGAAGTCGATTGAATATATAGAAATAATAGATTATGATAGGGGAAAGGCTTCACTAGTTTGAGCAGTAACCACCTTGTTTATTTATTATTGTATGTATTGTAAAAGTAATACAAAGTAATGATTCAACTGCATAATAAATTACCATAGCACGCTGCTTCCGTGCCATTGAGTGAAGTTTTTGGACGGAAGTAGAACGAGGTAGAAAGAAAAAAGAAGTGTATTTAATCTGATTATAATTCAGATTAGAATGTTACTGTGTACATGGACAATGAAAAAAATGTTCAGTTTTATGCATCACACCTTAAATCAGAATACTTTATTTTGGCATGCGCAGCACATTCTGTAAACAGAAGTACAAGAAGAAGCAGTAACTTTCGCAGTAAACAAACATGGCTCTGTGCTTTTCTGCTTTTCCGACGTTGTTACGTTACATTTTTCTTTTGTTTGTTACTTTTTTTTTACCTTTCATTTTGAAATGCAACTTTTCTGTGCCCTCCATGTTGCGATATGGGTTGCCATGCGACTTCATATCACAACATTCAGTGTATGTGTTTGAGGCTAGCAGTTAGCACTTGGAGTAGCTGTAATGTCGTGAGTAAAACAGCTCGTTAAAACAACAACGGGATCCCTTCTTTTATTGTTACATCGACAGATGCCACTCCATACCATACTTTTGTTTTTGCTCGTCTCGGCCTTAGAGCAACAAACTAAACCGTAGATAACGCTACTTTTGTACATGTTGAATGGGGGAGACAGCAGCAAGACGATCGCTTCATTCCGAAAATATTAAACTTCGCTCAAATCTGAATTACTATCGGTATAAACAACCCGGTCTAGATGGGAATTACATTTTGATTCAAACGTGTTTGATAGGGTCAGAATATTTTGAATGGCATGTTTACATTAAGCATTTTTATTCCAGTTAGGCTTTAATTCTGATTAATTGTGTCCATGTGCACATAGCTATTGGGAGCAAAATAATTCCAGTCTAGTATTAATAATAATATTTAAAAGGGTCATTGTGGTGGGCGTGGCGAAGCGGGGTGTAGCAGAACAGGCTTCGAGATCAGCGACAGGTGCGTAGATGACACAACTTAAGAGTGTTTGTCTAATCACCTGTTGCTCTGTTAAAGGCAGCAGTTGGGAAGGAGAGAGGGTGTATGGCGGTTGGCGAAGCACGAGTGAGAGCGAGAGCGAGACTGACTCACAAAAGACAATTGCTGAAAAGAAAAGCCAGAGATGATTTATTACAAAAATATTTTTTTTTGTGAACCTGGAAGAGCCTGTCATGTCTGTGCTTGGTGGTCCAAACAACCGGGAAGAAAGCGTCTTCCACAGTCATATTATGATTTTTCCTTGTGGTCTAATATAACATCTAATCGTGGTGCTTTGCCAACTATTTCCATGGATTTAGTTTTACAGACTGTTTACAAGCTGCTTTCTGACTTGAAATTCTTTATCGAGTCTGCTGACAGATGTAAGCTCGATCTATATTTAGAACTATACGCTACCTTTGTTCAGAAATGGCAACTGCAGAGGATTTTAGCATGCATGTGCATGTACGAGACAGTCTGCCCCACAACAAGAGGACATAGAAAAGTAAGGAACTTCAGAACCAAAGAGATAAAGGCTTTTCAAATGTTAATTTATTTATTAGTTTTAGTCCGTAAAGCTTTATGTATACAGTACAAGTTTTGTGTTATTATAATGTGTGTCTCCCTATTTGATACGACTTAACACTTGATGCAAGAAAATTGCATAACTCTCCTGTTTATAGCTCATTTACATGCAGGCCGGTCAAGCTAATGCTACAAGCTAACAATGTTATAACTGCGGAAGTGGATGCCACATTCAGGACACGCTGGCTCCTTCAACATTTCCATCCATCCATCCATTTTCTACCGCTTGTCCCGTTCGGGGGTGATGAAGCCTATCTCTGCTGCATTCGGGCGGAAGGCGGTATACACCCTGGACAAATCGCTATCTCACCACAGGGCCAACACAGATAGACAGACAACATTCACACTCACATTCACACACTAGGGACCATTTAGTGTTGCCAATCAACCTATCCCCAAGTGCATGTTTTTGGAGGTGGGAAGAAGCCGGAAGCAAACTTCGCGCAGAAAGATCCCGAGCCCGGAATTGAACACAGGACTACTCAGGACCTTCATATTGTGAGGCACATTTAATAACCCCTGTTTCGCCGTGCTGCCATTCAACAAATGTTTTCTCAAGTTACCGGTTTTACCGGAATTAATAATTTTCCAGTATTTCTAACTTTTTTTTTTCGACCAATCTTCCCACATTTTTCAACCGTTCAACCACTATAAAATTAATATTGATCAGGACACTAAAACTTGCTATTACTTTAACTGGGAAATTTCACGTTTTGTTAGATATTCATATTCTTCTGCATCATCGGACAAAAAAGTTGGCACTCCTCCCACCATTCTTACTAAACGTTCCCCTTTCCCTATAAAACTAACCATGACTGCAAGTAAATGTCCAACACTATCAGGAAATATATTTTAAAAATTTTAGACAGAAATTAGCCAAAAACATAGTTTATTACCTTTGCCGCTATGCATCTTGGCGTGACGCTCTGACCTGTTGCATTAAGTGTACGCAGTCGTGATGTGGGAGTCTTTTTATTGAATCAGCACTCACAGGTTCTCGTCGTCATTACCTCGGTATATATAGCTCAGCCCTGCTACGCTAGCAAAATTAGGGGAATAAAGTATGTAATTAATCATGCCCGTTAGGCTAACAGCTTTTGTACAAATATATTAACACCATACAAATAGCAACACATATGTTTCCTGACTAATCAAATCTTCTTTCCACTTCCTGCTTGATCTGAATCACTTGGTGTGTCACAATTCGGTGGGTGCTGCTGCGGGTGCTTGACTATGACTCACTGAATCACAGATACCGAGTGAACAACGGGTCCACTGAATGGTTAATCCAGTGTTGAACAATGATTTACATATACTCTGGAAGGAATCATTCAAAACTGATTGTGTGAGCCTGTTTTCCTCCGTTAGAGTTAGTTATTGTGCTTAAAATTTGACTGTTATATCTTATTGTAAGGGCTTCACGGTGGAAGAGGGGTTAGTGCGTCTGCCTCACAATACGAAAGTCCTGCAGTCCTGGGTTCAAATCCAGGCTCGGGATCTTTCTGTGTGGAGTTTGCATGTTCTCCCCGTGAATGCGTGGGTTCCCTCCGGGTACTCCGGCTTCCTCCCACCTCCAAAGACATGCACCTGGGGATAGGTTGATTGGCAACACTAAAAAAAAAAAAAAAAAAAAAATTGGCCCTATTGTGTGAATGTGAGTGTGAATGTTGTCTGTCAATCTGTGTTGGCCCTGCGATGAGGTGGCGACTTGTCCAGGGTGTACCCCGCCTTCCGCCCGATTGTAGCTGAGATAGGCGCCAGCGCCCCCCGTGACCCCTAAAGGGAATATGCGGTAGAAATGGATGGATGGATCTTATTGTAACATTGCACTATTGTTTGGGTTGATTTTTGCAATTAGGTTTTATTTTGTCCAGAGGAGATCAATTTCTAAACATGTTATATGTTGTGGAGAGGCGGAGCCGACGGCGGGGCAGGGCACGCTGGAACCCTACCCAAGATGGCGGCAAGATGGCGGAGAATGCGGCAGGGCGTGCTGGGAGCGACACCGCAGACGAAATCAGGTGGGTGGGTCGCGCACCTGGACACAATCAACATATTTCCTCACACTGTACATAAGGGGAAAAGGAGGAGAGATGGGGGCTGGAGGAGTTGGACAGCCGGCAACAGCGATCAAAGAGCAACAGAAAGCGAGGCATAGAAGAGGACGATGACGACGGCGGCTGAAAGAGCGGACCGGAGAGCGAAAGACGCAGAGCAAGACATGGAGGAGCAAGCAGTGGGAGTGACGACGGTGACAAGACATCTGCCTTTATTGAAATATGAAAGAGTCAAACCTGCTCAAAAACATGTCCTTCCTGGGTGGGCCACTGAACTCGAGCAACGACAGCAAGAGACTGTCACAGTTGGCGCCCAACGTGGCTGGACCAAAGGAGGCGGGGGAAGACGATCTCCTGTGGGCCCTCCTCGGCGCGTTCACGCAGCTGGCAGAAAGCAGCCGACAGAATTGCCGACTCTTGCATGCGCTGGCGGACCAGGTGGGGGAAGGCGGCGAATGCCCCCCCAAAGAAGTAGCAGAGAAGGCGCACCCTGCTGAGGAGACAGATGCACAGCCGGTGGAGCGAACAGCTGAAGAAAAAGTGAAAAAAGTGGTGGCGGTAGAAGAAGAAGAAAAAGAGCATGATGATGATGAAGAAGAAGAGGAAGAAGAAGAGGTGGTGGAAGAAGAAGAAAAAGAACATGATAATGAAGATGATGATGATGATGGTGAAAAAGAGCATGGTGATGATGATGATGAAGAGGAGCATGGTGATTATGAATCGGAGCATGATGCTGATCAAGAGGAACATGGTGATGATGATGATGAGGAGGACGAACAGGACAAGGAAGACAAAGAAAAAGACAAAGAAAAGGTCCAAGAGGAGGAAGAAGCTAAAGTACAATCACAAGACTAGAAGGTAGAAGAGACAGCTGACAAGAAGGAAGAACCAGAAGACAAGAAAGTAGACGACGCAGCAGACAAGATGGAGGAGAGGAGACAGGAAGAAGAGAAGACAGGAGGCTGTGGCAGTCTTAATTTCCCGCTCCTTCAAAAAAAGGAGAAGGGAGTATGCTCAGCCGGGCTAACGCCCGGCTTGAATCCGGCGATGGAGGACTGTGGAGAGGCGGAGCCGACGGCAGGGCAGGGCACGCTGGAACCTTGCCCAAGATGGTGGCAAGACGGCGGAGAATGCGGCGGAGCGGAGAGGCGTGGCGTGCCGGGAGCGACGCTGCAGACGAAATCAGGTGCGTGGGTTGCGCACCTGGACACAATCAACATATCTCCTCACACTGTATAAAAGGGGAGAAGGAGGAGAGATGGGGGCTGGAGGAGTTGGAGAGCCAGCAAGAGCCGGCAAGAGCGATCAAAGAGCATTAGAGAGCAAAGCATAGAAGAGGACGACGACGACGACGGCAGCTGAAAGAGCGGACCGGAGAGTGAGACACGGAGGAGCGAACAGTGGGAGCGACGACGGCGACAAGACATCTGCCTTTATTGAAAAATAAAGGCGTCAAACCTGCTCAAAAACATGTCCTTTCTGGGTGGTCCACTGAACCCGAGCGACGACAGCAAGAGACATTTTTATACCAAAGACTATAAAAGTGGGACCTATTACCTCCCTGCTTGGCACTCAGCATTAAGGGTTGGAATTGGGGGTTAAATCACCCAAAATGATTCCAGGGCACGGCACCGCTGCTGCCCACTGCTCCCCTCACTTCCCAAGGGGTGATCAAGGGTGATGGGTCAAATGCAGAGAATAATTTCGCCACATCTGATTCAAATTGCATTAATATTAGTTGCATAAAAAGCCTCAGTCAGAGAGAGAAGCACGAGGAGTGGTTTGCAAAAACTACAATATGTAATTGACAAAATGGAACATCACTAGTCTTGACAGGAAGGAAGCGTGGGAATTAGATCAAATACATGTGAACTGCAGATTAACTGTGAATAAAGGCTGCAGTTTATCAAGACAAAGTGAATTTACAGTATCTTCAATTGTTTTCACAATTGTAGAATAAGTTAAAAAAAAAACAACTTGTATATTTGGGTAAATCTTTCAGTATATTGTCTTACAACCAAGGCGGTATGTTGAGCATTAGCCAGGCTCTGAGCTTCATGTCCGGCTGTGATATTCCTTGGTCCTCGCATTAGATACTCCAAGTTTCTACTTATAGTTAAAGTAAAGTTAAAAGTTAAAGTTAAAGTACCAATGACTGTCAGACACATAGTAGATGTGGCGAAATTATTCTCTGCATCCGACCCATCACCCTTGATTACCCCCTGGGAGGTGAGGGGAGCAGTGGGCAGCAGCGGTGGCCGCGCCCGGGAATCATTTTTGTTGATTTAACCCCCAATTCCAACCCTTAATGCTGAGTGCCAAGCAGGGAAGTAATGGGTCCCATGACTCGGCCGGGATTTGAACTCACAGCCTACCGATCTCAGGGCGGACACTCCAACCACTAGGCCACTGAGTAGGTTTTACTTTATGTAGTGAACTGTGCTGGATAATACAAACAAAAACAGACCATTTTCGGTCATTGTTTGGACTGTGAATATTTTTTTGTTTGCACTACAAATGCTGTGTTGAAAAAAAAAAATGGCATACCCGCCCTGCGTTTTTTGGGTATACCTTCTACCAAGTATTGACATATCTGCTGGTATACAGTAATAATGACAAAATACGTCACAAGCTTCTCCAATTCCAAAAGGCTTGTTTGGAACAAGGCAAATGTGATACATTTTCAGGACTTATTGGGATTCCAAATACTGTACAACAAAAACAGGTGCCCTCAGGTAAGAAAAGTTGGTTTTGCATTAGTGTGTCAATTGTCCAAATACAGTTGAGTCCTTGTAAGTGGAGGTACTGCATACTGCATACAATGCCATTCATTCAGTCAGTACTTCAAGGAATCCTGTTCAGGGTCACAGGTGCTTTGGAAGCAGTGCACTAACATTATAACACTGCCAATAGAGTTATGGATGTAATTTCCTGCACTTTTTAACCAGGCAGAAAACGGCTGCTCCGGGTGAAGCTTGTCCTTTTAGTCCACCCATAAACTCATTTATTGTCTCTCTGAGGCTAATTTCATTTCATACAAGAATAGATTATTGAAAATTGTGTTTCCAATTCATAAAACCCCTACCTCCCTCCTACGGCCCCCACACTTGAAATCCAAAGTTTGTACCTCATTGAATAAAAAATAGACTTTAAAAAGCATATCAAGCAGTATTCTGTGTTTTTGTAGAAGTTGGTGTCCAACCATTTTTGTCACAACAACATAGTGACATCTCTGCAATCCGAGGTTAAGTTATGAGGAGGTCACAGGGGTCGTGTGCAAGTTCAACAACTTGTTTTTCCAAATAAATAGGACACATTTGGGAAGCTGGCTTGGCAGTGGAACTTTTCTACACTACTCTTGTGCAACTGCCTGTGTGTCTCTTTTGTTGGCCGAAATAAAACGTGCTAAGAGCTCTTCTCTCAAACTGTCAGCTGCATCAGGCAATGCGTGGTAATTGCCATTCAGAGGCTTTGTGTTTCACATTCATTATCTTTTTTTCTTCCTTCCTTCCTTTTTCAGACCATGGGAATTGAAGTGTATCTTAACAAAAAAACAATCTCCTTGCAATCGTTGGGAAAAGTTTTGCCATACAGTTGCAAAAGGATGCCAGATGTGAGCGGGACAGTAAAGTGCTTGTAAAAATATTTGTTTGCAGAGTTTTTATTCTGTCTACTAACGTGTCTTAATATGCTTTTTGTTCAATTTGATTTAATGTAAATGATAAATGGGTTGTACTTGAATAGCGCTTTTCTACCCCCTTTTTAAGGAGCTCAAAGCGCTTTGACAGTATTTCCACATTCACCCATTCACACACACATTCACACACTGACGGCGGGAGCTGCCATGCAAGGCGCTCACACCAGGACCCATCAGGAGCAAGGGTGAAGTGTCTTGCCCAAGGACACAATGGACGTGACTAGGATGGTAGAAGGTGGGGATTGAACCAGTAACCCCTCAGATTGCTGAAACACCCACTCTACCAACTTCGCCACGCCGTCCCTGGTGTGCAGGCATAGCATGGTGTGCTATGCCTGCACACCATGTATTTGCCATAGCCCTCATAGGAGCAGTGTCTCGTTTCCAAGGGTGTCTCTTAAGGTGCAGTTTATTGCAATGGGCTCCTATTAAACAATGTTCAAACCAACATCAACAAAAACTGCTAGTATATAGAATACAGGAGTGGTTCTCAAACTGTATTCACTAAATACCTCCTTAAAAAACACTTGGCCCTCCAAGTACCGACAAAATGACCAACATTAAAATGCTGCAGCGTAGTAGACCCAAGTGTTAATTAAAATTATTAAATAAATATGTTTAATATTTTTAGTTACTGTAACATGACACACAAGGTATAAATGTCATTAATAATGATACTGCATATACATTATTTGGCGTACCACAAGATGGGGCTTTCCCAACTACCCGAAAAGAAAACAAGTAGGGCAAGAGAAGGTTTGCCATCAACACTGGACAGCCTCCGAGGTAAACACACGACATCATGTCTGCATTTTCACCAGGGCAGAATACACAGAAGCTAACACAACTGTGTGGAGAGGGGCGTGGTCCACGCGTTCCCTGCGGGCGGGGCCTGTGCAGGGGCCGGCCGTGAAACAGCAGACAGGTGAGTAGATTCCTCAGCTGGAACAAGTTATCTAATCACCTGTTCCCTTTTTTAGCAGCGTTGGATACCATGAGTGGGGCTTACTAACGAGAGTGACGGCCAGATGAAGGAACACGCTGAAGAGAACCGTATGCATGAGCTGAAAAGCTAAAAGGACTTTCAATCATTCAGAGTATTTTGAAATTGATTAAAGGATTGTAACCACTGCGCCAGGGTGTGGTGTTTCCTGTAACGCAACCGAGGATCTGGGTCAGAGACCTCCACAAACTAATAATAGAAGTTTTACCATATTTGAGTTATTGTGCAGGCATATGGGGAAATAACTACAAAAGTACACTTATTCACTTACCATGTTACAAAAAATAAATATCAGTTAGGATAATACATAATGAGTAGGACGGTGAATCTTTCGGCACCATACTATTTGATTTGCTTCTTGGGGGTAACTATTTGACTTTCACTCTAACTTTCCTTATCCACAAATCTTTCATCCTCGCTCAAATTAATGGGGAAATCGTCGCTTTCTCGGTCCGAATTGCTCTTGCTGCTTGAGGCTATGATTATAAACAATGTGAGGAGCCCTCACACTGGTGACGTCATTGTCTGCTACTTCCGGTAAAAGCAAGGCTTTTTTATTAGCGACCAAAAGTTGCGAACCTTATCGTGGATATTCTCTACTAAATCCTTCCAGCAAAAATATGCCAATATCGCAAAATGATCAAGTATGACACATAGAGTGGACCTGCTATCCCCGTTTGAATGAGAAAATCTCATTTCAGTAAGCCTTTAAAACTGAAGAAAGATAAGGAAGACAAGTTATTGATGCTTTTGATCAGAAGGTAAGACCATAATAACGTTTTTTTTTTAATTAAATGTGCTTTTCTTGATGGTATCCTTACATCACACTCTGCGCTGTGACACATCATCTGTGATGTTGTTTCCTGGGATCATCGGGGGTTTCAGGATCTTTCAACATCAGACCCCCTCGGCCCAGGCGGGGTGATGAATCCCCAGCATGTGTCCCAGCAGCGTTTACCCACGGTTCTGCCATCTGAATCCAAAGACATCTTGTGGCTTTCTCTAATACAGTTGCGGCTCTGATAGCCTTTCGTTTAGCCTCCCCAACAAGTCCTAGGACTCTGTAGAGGGACCGCCCTGCGACTCCCCGACAGCCCACAAATTGTTTTCCAGCCTTGCCTCCTACACACTTCCTCCAGCTCCTGGTACTTAGCACGCTTCCTCTCATTGGCCTCGTGCATGCGTTCTTCCCAAGGCACAGTTACCTCCAAAAAAATCAGCTGCTTGGTGGAATCTGAGACAATGACAATGTCTGGGCGGAGCATGTTGATGTAATCCTGAAAGGGAACTTCAGTTGCCTGCCCAGGTCTACTCCCAATTGCCAGTCGTTGGCGGAGGTGAGGAGGACGGACTTTGCCCGTGGTGGTATGTTGGGCTTCTCTTCAGCTCTGTGGAATGCAATGGTCCTTGGCTTGTGGTGGCCTTTGCTGGTGTTGATGGCATTGGCGATGCTGTCAGCGACTGCCCTAAGCACCTGGTCGTGACGCCAGTGATAGCGCCCATCTCCAAGATGTTTTGGGCAGCTGCTGAATATGTGTTCCGGGAGCCCCGTCCTGAGCAGCGGGGGCAGAATAGTGTCTCTATTTTACCCCAGACATGGAGGTTTGCTGGGCTTGACATCATACACAGGCTGGTTCAATGGAAGTCCGCTTTCCAGATGTTGGACCAGGTGATTTTACGTTGCAGAACATTCTCCCATTTAGTCCAATCTCCTTGCTGCCCCATTCCCACCATCCTGCTAGCTCGTACTTCCTACACGCCTGCCCGCACTTCGTCCTGGCTGGATCAGATGATGACGCTCTTTGCCCTGGGCCTTGTCAACTCAGGTTGATAGAAGGTAGCCAATGCCTGCACGTCCTGTTTGCCTCAACCACATCTATGGCTTTGCCTGCGTTCCGTTTCCTGCCTGTTTGCACCTGGATACCAGCTGATGCCACCTTTGGATCTCTGAATTTTTTGTATTGCAATGCTTTCGGTGTTCTGGACACCATGAACTCTTCAGTGAGACCACTGATGGATGCGTAGTAGACCAAGCCATCTTCGCGGGAAGCTGCTGATCTTTCTTTCCATGCCCTCAACTGTTGTTACAGTTACTCTGTACACTAGCAGAGGCCACAGGATCCAAGGCAGGACGGAATACGGATAGATCCAGGCCTTGAACCTCCCTGGCAGACCAGTCTTGTCAACCCGGCTGAGCCAGTCCTCAAGTTATTTGCTAGTTCTCTGGATGGAGGCAGAGTCTTTGAGGCTACAGTCAAAGTACTTCCCGAGGCGCTTGACTGGCTTTTCTGTGATGGACAGGATGGTGGCTCAGCCAGTGAGAAGCAGAACCTGTCCACTACTGATCCTCCCTTGTGCACAAGAGATCTTGATTTTGCTGGCTTAAAACTCATCCGAGCCCAGGTGATGAGCTTCTCATGGCCTTGGAGAATCCACCTGCTGCCTGGTACGGACGTAGTGGTGACAGTCAGGTCGTGCATGAAGACTCTGATTGGTGGCTGGTGTACTTCAGATGTTGTCAAGGGGCTCCTGCACTCTACCTCCGCTGACTTTACTATCATGTTCATGGCAAGGGCAAAAAGGATGACTGAGATGGAGCAAAATCTACTGATGGTGTTTGTGTGCTTATGATGGCTTTCTTTCTGTGGCTGTAGCTCCAGTTCTCTCTCTTGGTCACTCAAGGTGTTGTGCAGAAAGGAGCTTACCTCTTCAGCTGAGCAGACTGCGCTTTTTCCCCTGAAACTTGGAGAAAGGGAAAGGGTTGGAGATGAAAGCGGCACACTTCCTTGCTTTTTCCTTTCCCCGCCTTCGGTGCTACTCTGCTATGCGCAGCGTCAAGAGTTACTTCCTCAAGATATTGCGAAGCTCGATATGCGGTAGCTCCTCGTGTTCGAAGTTCCTGATGCAGTTTGTGCGTTTCATAAGGTTGCTGGACTTGATGTTGCTCCTCTCAATGTGGCCAAACTTCTCAGCTGCATAGCTGAAAATGGTTGCAATCATGGTCTCGAGCCACTGGTCTACTCCACCCTTACTAGTGGTTTCCAGGATCTTGCACATGTTAGTGTCAAGCTGTGACCAGGCTGACTGGCTCTCAGCTGGAGGCCATCTGATCGACTTCTGTTGGAATATTTTGCAGGAATTGGAAGGCTCTACTGCTTAGATGGACTGGGCTGTGTGGGGCTCCTTCTGGCCGGGCTCCTCCTGCGTCTCACCAGGATCAGATCCTGTGTGTTGCATTAGGTTCTCCGTCGTCTCCCTGCATACTGGCTGGATTCATTTGTAGGTCGTGCGTGTTTTTGCACACTTTTCCGCGGATGAATCTTGGATTCCGTTTGCATGGTTCATTACTGTTGAGTCCGGTTGGGGTTCTCATTCTCCCCCCTCTCGGGCTCCCCTTGAGGTATTTCTCAGAAGGCTTTTTCGGAGCAATTTTTGGTTTCTTCCTCATGCTAGAAAAAGTTTGGGTTGCTGCCCCTTCCTGTCCTGTTTTCCGTCTTTCCGAGCTGTCAATTGTCTTTGCAATCGTCACCAAACTGTCCTTGGTTGCCACCCAGTCTGATCCTGGGTGTCACTGACTAAACCAGCTTCAAAGGTGAAAGATACATCCTGCGGATGTGCTTGCACACGTCATCAGCGCTATATATAAACATGAACTATATATAAATGTTTTGATTTATTTAGTCAGAAAAATACATTTCAAAACAACAACAATTGCATGCTTACGGGCACAGCCGCACACATCCTTGGTAGCAGTCATAGCACCTGTTGTTTAGTTGTCCATAATATCTTTATACATGACTCTGCCTCTAGTGGTAGTCTGAGAATCAAGCAGTAAACACTGTATACCATAGTGATCTATAATTCGCAACTTTTTTCCCACGCCTTGAACCCTACGCTTTTGACAATGAGTAATTATTTCGTTTTACAAACGCTACTTTTGTAATATATAGTTATCCGTACTAATAGTGCATAGCTTACATTGTTAGACGAGGAAGACGAGGACGGGTTATAATGCTTGCAATTTCAATTGAAATGTAAGGTAAGATTTGAGTAAGCATACAGATGATGGCATTGGCGATGCTGTCATTCAATATGACTTCAATATTAATTCCATCAAAAATCTAACTCCCCCCAATTGTAACAGTGTCACTAGTTGATTTAAGCAGAGCTGCAGTGAGACAGCACAGCACTGGAAATGCAAAATAAAATTACAAAGAGTAAGATTCTAACACTTTACACTCTTCTTAAGGGCTCCACGCTCTACTAGATGATTTACATCAAATGTATCCTCTGAGGCTCCTTCAGACCAAAAAGACAGCGTGATAGCAGTGTCGTAAGCTGCAGGGAGCAATGAAAAAATCCTGCCAGTATGTCCTGTCGTACACCCTCAAACACAGCTTTGAGCCGTGCCACAGCACAGCAATGCTTCCACAAGCATCTCTTTCCACTGTCTGCATCCCGACATGACTTCTGACCCCACAGTCATCCCGACAGATGGAGCATCTGACAGCTCGTCACCTGAAGTCACTGTCACTGGAGCATGAAGATTACAATAACTGAGATGCTATAAGACACAATGACAACTGTCTTCATACCCAACAATGTTTGCAAAACAGCGGACAGGCTGACACTGATTGTCTGAAATGTACACGAAGCCAGGCCTTGAAAATATGCAGCTTTTTGTCTCTGCTCCATTACTCATGTTCGACTGTTTTTCTTCTTCCCTTTCTTCCTTTTGTTCCTCTCTCCCCTTAGGAAAGACTCAGCACTACTCCAGCGTACAACATTAGAGTATTTTCACCTCAGTCAGAGTATTGCTTTTAAAACAGGCATATATTTGGAATAACATTGTGTTAAAGCTCACATTAACATTAAAGTTTGTGTACGCTACTTATGATATTTGGTTTCCGTTGTATGTCAATACCTGGATGATCCATATACTATTGCTACTTAAATACTTAAAACAATAATTTACTGAGTCAAAGGTCAATTTAGTTATTCAAACTACAAGTCCTAATGTAGTCAAGCAAAAAACCTTTTCAAGCAAAAAACCTTTTCACATAAACCCAAATACTGTTGGCTACTCAAACAAAACATCTGCAAATAATTCAAACAAATGTAAAAAACACAGAAATAAAAGATCACAGAGGGAAATGTTGGTGTTTTAAGGTAAATCGATGATCTCCAGGATTTAGAAAAATAACATTGATGTTAAATGGGAACTGAAATTTAAAACAAAAAATTTCCCTATCGTTCACAATCATAACAGACATGACAACGGATGCATTAAAAAAAAAAGCATTCTAAATATTAAATAAATGCGATCAAAAGTGCACTTACAATGGAGTCTATAGGAGCTGTTCTATCTGCCTATATAAGCCTTTAAAAAACATCCCCACACCTCCATTAGTGTTTTATATACATGATGTAAGTATGTATGTAATAAGGTAAGAGGCACATTTATAATAAGATGTAATGTTTATTATTTTAAGCGTACACTGCACATTAATTTAAAAAACGCATGCACAAGGTTGGCTTTTTTAACTACATTATTGATTATTACTCACTGCAGACTTCATGAGAGCCAACAACAATAATAAAATATCACTTACTGGTCAAGGTCTGCTGTCATTAGGATGCCAATGCTAAGATGGTTATTTATTCCCATTTAGATGAAGAATGATTCAGGCTATGTCTACACTAAGCCGGTTAACCCCTCAAATGAATAATTATTTCGCCTAAGCATCGTGTCAGCCACACTAAACCAGCGTTTAAGGTCCCCCTCCTCTGACAATTTTTGACACTGGTAAGTGCGCCGTCTATTTCTTGATTTTCCGGCTCTTAGCTTTCTAAGTGTCACGGCTTGGTATGTCACAGTTTAAGAGGAACCCAAGGATGCAGACAGACAAGAAGTGAGTCGAACAGTTTCTTTACTCTAGGTAGCGTACTCACAACAAAGGGTGCTCCTCATAGGAGAGAACAAAAGGCGACAAAGCAAAAAGGACAACTCAGATTGGGTTTTGTGGAAAAACAACAAAAACTATACAATCTAGAATAAACTTGGGCTGGAGTTGCAAGACGTGCAACAGCTGACTAGAAACCAAGCTGGATGGCACCGGGAGCGACCAGGAAAACAAGCAGCATAGAACATGGAAGTTGTCAGTAATGGAGCCAAGGAGTGGAATCGTTAAGTGCCATCCAGCTGCCAAGGTGCAGTTTAAATATCCTCCGGGGAAAATGAGAAGCAGCTCTGCACGTCTCACAACTCCGCCCACAACGGGGAAAAAGAAACTCTAAGAGGAAAGAGAAATGAAGTGAGGTCAAAAGATCAACTGCACCAACAGAGGAAAACTGAATACGAACCACAAGGTGGCAGCAGGTGGTGACACTAAGTACTCATTGATCGTTTACAAACTGAGTTCGGAGAGGAATTGACGCCAGAAAGACACAGGAAGTGATGTCAGAAAGATGGAGGCGAGTCATCCAGACATGCCCGTGTGGAAATCACACCTGAATACCTTAAGACAGTGGTCCCTAACCTCTGGGCCGCAGAATAATTTTTTATATATACATATATATATATTGATTTTTTTTACTAAATCAACATTGAAAACACAAGATATACTTACAATTAGTGCACCAACCAAAAAAATTGTTCCTTTTTCGTGACAAAAAAAAGAAAAGATGCAAAGGCGCGATTGCAGCTATTTCGGATAGAACACTTTTCAGGTGGCAACATAGTTGGTAAAGCAACAGCTTTAAATAAGGCCTAGAAGAACGGCAGCCTGTTGGGATATGTTTGTCACCGAGTGTGTTGTGCCAGCTGAACGGCAAGAGAACTTTCAAATGTCCAGGTTAGCTATGATTCTACTTAGTGAAAAAACTTTGTCCATTTTTCAAGGGGAGACAACGACAAACTACGAAAAACAGCGAATACATTTGGACTGGCAAAGCAGTTATTGTCTGCAATGATTGTCGAGCGATTACTCTACGTCTAGTTTTGTACTCCATAGCTATTGTGAAGCAATGAAGTGGTTGCGGCCCTCAAATACAACCGCCAATTTCAGCCCACAAGCTGAGTGTCCTGAACAGACATCTGTGATTGTTGTAAAATGTTCATTGTCACATTGTTTACTTTCAAACGTCTATTAAAGATATGAT
The DNA here is from genome assembly GCF_033978795.1 of Nerophis ophidion. NCBI lineage: Eukaryota > Metazoa > Chordata > Actinopteri > Syngnathiformes > Syngnathidae > Nerophis > Nerophis ophidion. The sequence goes on from NC_084612.1 coordinate 41,723,330, forward strand.
TCATGTATAATGACTCAGGTGTGATTCACTACAATAGGGCTAGTCTAACAGCTGCTGATGGTGAGGCAGGCAAGGTTGGCTGGTAAAAGAAATGTGGCAATAGTCTACATCAGCGGTGTCAAACTCGAACACAGTCGGCCAAAATTTAAAACAGAACAAAGCCGTGGGCCAAGGTTGAACAAATAAACCTTTTAATAAGGAACCCAAACAAGTTTTGCATTGAATATTTAACAAACCAGGCTTATATAACTTTATAGTGACATGCAAAATCGAGTTTCAATTAAAAATAATTATAATAATCAAAAAATATCAATGGCATATCACATAAAATTTAAATAAAAATGTAATGCCTCTTTTCTATTTGCAGCCTTCTGAGGTAAATATCACAATAAACTTTTTCCACAGGCTAATAATAAATGTGAAAATAAAATAACAATAATGAATGAATCAAACATTCAAGCCTTGAAGTAGCAAGAGAAAGTGCATGAATAAAACACTGATTTGCTTTAACACTGAATATGAAACAAGCAACGCTTATACAACTTATTAGTGCAAAATCAACTTTCAAAAAAACTAACAAAAAAACAACAATGGCATATTAAATATAATATAAATAATGCCTGTTTTATATTTGCATCCTTCTGAGGTAAATATCAACATTAACTTTCTCCACAAGCTAATAAATTTGAAAATAAAATAACAATGAGGTGCACGAGGTTTCGGGGGGGGGTGGGGGGGTGTATATTGTTGCATACCGGAAGAGTTAGTGCTGCAAGGGTTTTTTGGGTATTGGTTCTGTTGTGTTTATGTTGTGTTACGGTGCAGATGTTGTCCCGAACTGTGTTTGTCATTTTTGTTTGGTGTGGGTTCACAGTGTGGTGCATATTTGTAAAAATGTTAAAGTTGTTTATACGGCCACCCTCTGTTTGACCTGTATGGCTGTTGACCAAGTATACATGCATTCCCTCATGTGTGTGTACAAGCCTCGTATATTATGTGACTTGGCCGGCACGCTGTTTGTATGGAGTAAAAGCAGACGTGATGACAGGTTGTAGAGAATGTTAAAGGCAGTGCCTTTAAGGCACGCTCTCAATATTGTTGTCCGGGTGGAAATTGGGAGAAATTTGGGAGAATGGTTGCTCCGGAGGGGCACTGAACTTCGGGAGTCTCCGGGGAAAATTGGGAGGGTTGGCAAGTATGAGTGTTAGCGGTGAATGCCGTGTTACAGCGGTGCCGCTGTATAATAACGACGGGTTAAGAATTTGATATTGCCTCAAGAGCAAAATAAAATTACATGGTGGGCCAAATTTTGCACGTGGGCCAGCGTTTTACACCCAAGGTCTACATTGAAACACAGGGTAAAGATACACTTCCAGGCCAGAGGTGACTATGACTCGCGCATTTTTTCATGCATGCATACTAGGTCACGATGCGCCGGCGGACGGAGGGAGCGATGGGGTCTTAAACGACCATTGTGTGTGTGTGGACACGAATAAAATTAGGTGGGATTTACCCTGAATAACTTTAGCCGGCTTAGTGTAGAAGGGGCCTCATAATCCTCGCGAGGAAAGGGGGAGGTGCAACCAAGCGTCTTTTAATGTCTTTCTCGCCATTCCCGGGGTTAAACTAACTTGTCAGAATACATCCTCGTTCTTCTAATGTTAAAGTGGGAGGCATGATTTATGATCTACAATAAAGTTTGATGAGCAAGGAAATGAGAAAGCAGCTGATCAGACGATTATGTCAAAATTGGCACGCAAGCTTGTAATCGCAGCGCCAATATAGCTTGTCTGCCTTAGCACTGGTAACAACAATATTACAAATACTTGGTTAATATTCAAGTCACAAAATGTAAATGGAGTATTTTTGGCGCTTTTTGGATGGTTATTTATTGGGGTTTATGGGCGAAATAGAGGACCTCCCACTGGCTCCGATGTACGTGGACTTTTGTCCACGTTTATTGAAGAGTTAAGAATGCTTGAAAAAATACAGTTATTCGGGATGATGTACGAAACCGGTTCTCCCGATTGTTCGATAAGAAAAGAACCGATTCCATGGATTCAATTCCTTTTTGAGAACCGGTTCCCGTTATCAAAGCCACTTTACCGTATTTTCGTGACCATAGGGCGCACCGTTTTAAATGGCGCCGTGTCAGTTACGGGTGCTATTTCTGTATGTAACGCACAAATAAGGCGCAGCGTATTTTTGGACGCAGGCCGTTCGTCAGTTGAGGTGGACGGGGTTGGGGGGGCGGGCTTTGGTGGTAGCAGGAGTGTATAATGTAGCCCGAAAGAGTTAGGGATGCATGGGATTCTGGGTATTTGTTCTGTTGTGTTTATGTTGTGTTTCGGTGCGGATGTTCTCCCAAAATGTGTTTGTCATTCTTGTTTGGTGTGGGTTCAAAGTGTGACGCATATTAGTAAGAGTGTTAAAGTTGTTTATATAACAACCCCCGGTGTGACCTGTATGGTTGTTGACCAAGTATGCCATGCAGTCACTTACATGTGTTAACAGAGGACACATACTTCATGTGACCGGCCGTCATGCTGATAGCACGGGGTAAAAGCGGGCGCAACGACATGATTAAGAGATCGGCACGCTAATAGCATAATGTGATTCGGGCGCGACGACATTGAAGGAAGCAAAAGGCATTGCTATCACGCCACGCCCTCAAATTTTTGTCAGGGTGTAATTCTGAGTAAGCTTCACCTGGGAGAGGTACTGAAATCCGGGAACCTCCCGGAAAAATCAGGGGAGTCGGCAAGTAGTCAAGTCAAGTCAGTTTTATTTGTCAATTTCTTTACATGTAAGACATACAAAGGAATCGAAATTATGTTTCTCACTCTCCCATGCGTAGACAAAATAAAAAGAAAACACAACAGTAAAGTGCAACGTGAAAATGTCTACCTACTAAAGTGACAATATATATAGTTCCTGTTGTTTTTAAATAGGATATGGCTGTAAACAATGAGTGTTTCATCAGTAGTGCAAATACTTGTGATATACTTAGCAGCAGATGTGTGCAATTTTGCATAGTCATTTTTTTGTGGGTCATGGGGTTTAGAGTTCAGGTTATTCCTGGGAGGGGGATTTCAAAGTCCTGCCAGCCTGTTGGATCGGGTTGAGGATTGGGCTGAAGATTGAGGGGGGGGGGGGCCTAACAGCCTCGTGGTAAAAGCTGTTGGTGAGTCTGGTGGTGCGAAAGCGGAGGCTCTTGTATCTTCTTCCAGAGGGAAGGAGGCTGAACAGGTTGCGTGCAGGGTGGATTGCGTCACTCACAATTGTGAGTGCTTTGCGGGTGAGGCGGGTGGTGTATAAGTCCTGGAGAGATGGGAGTGGTGCACCAATGATTTTCCCAGCTGTTTTCACGATGCGCTGCAGGTCTCTCCTGTTGTGTTGAGTGTAGCTCCTGCCCCACACAGTGATGCAGCTAGAAAGGATGCTTTCAATGGTGCCTCTGTAAAAAGTGGTCAGGATGGGTGGTGGAGCACTTGCCCGCTTTAGTTTTCGCAGGAAGTAAAGGCGCTGTTGGGCCTTCTTCACCAGTGATGCGGTGTTGGTGGTCCATGACAGGTCCTCACTGATGTGCACCCCCAGGAATTTGGTGCTCCTTACTCTCTCCACTGCAGCACCACCGATGGTCAGTGGCAGGTGTTGAGTGTGGCCTCTGTGGAAATTGATAACAATCTCTTTTGTCTTGCCGACATTCAGCAAGAGATTGTTGTCCCTGCACCACGTGGTCAGAAGGTCCACCTCTTTCCTGTAGTGAGTCTCGTCCCCCTTGGTGACGAGACCCACCAGAGTTGTGTTGTCCGCAAACTTAACGATGTGGTTGGAGCTGTAGGTTGGTGTGCAGTTATGTGTCAGTAGAGTGAAGAGCAAAGGACTGAGCACACAGCCTTGTGGGGGCCCTGTGCTCAGGGTGATGGTGCTTGAGTTGTTGTTACCAACATGTACTGCTTGTGGCCTCTGACTAAGGAAGTCGAGCAGCCAATTGCAGAGTGAGATGCTGAGGCCCAGTTTGCAGGTGAGTTGTTGTGGTATTATGGTGTTGAATGCTGAACTGTAATCTATGAACAGCATTCTCACATATGAGTGTTTCTGATCCAGGTGGGTGAGGGCTGGGTGGAGGGCAGAGCAGATTGCATCCTCTGTAGATCGTCTGGCTCGGTATGCAAACTGGAATGGGTCCAAGGTGGGGGGGAGGATGGATTTGATATGTGACATGACCAACCGTTCGAAGCTTTTCATGATGATGGATGTCAGTGCCACAGGACGGTAGTCGTTAAAACTTGACGGGGATGATGTCTTTGGCACAGGTATGATAGTGGCGGTTTTGAAGCATGTGGGGACAATGGCTTGCTTCAGGGAGGTGTTAAAGATGTCTGTAAAGACGTCCTTCAGTTCCTCTGCGCAATCCTTCAGCACACTACCGGGGATGTTGTCTGGGCCTGCTGCTTTCCGGATGTTGATGGTAGAGAGTGTTCTCTTTACGCTGGCGGCAGACAGGCACATGGTCTGTTCGTGAAGAGGGGGTGTGGTTTTCTGTGAGAGAGTGTTGTTTTGTGCATCGAAACGTGCAAAGAAGCGGTTCAGGTTGTTGAGCAGAGAGGTGTCGCTGTCGCAGCTCTGTGGCACGGGCTTGTAGTCCGTGATGGCTTGAATGCCCTGCCATAGGCTCCGTGCATCTCTGCTGTCCTTGAAGTATGCAGCTGAGCCACTTTAGAGTGATCAAAGAGCCGCATGCAGCTCCGGAGACGCGGGTTGCCGACCCCTGGCGTAGATAAATAAATAAATGATAAATGGGTTGTACTTGTATAGCGCTTTTCTACCTTCAAGGTACTCAAAGCGCTTTGACACTACTTCCACATTTACCCATTCACACACACATTCACACACTGATGGAGGGAGCTGCCATGCAAGGCGCCAACCAGCACCCATCAGGAGCAAGAGTGAAGTGTCTTGCTCAGGACACAACGGACGTGACGAGGTTGGTACTAGGTGGGATTTGAACCAGGGACCCTCGGGTTGCGCACGGCCACTATCCCACTGCGCCACGCCGTACCTAACGTCATAACTTTACGAATTTAATAACTGAAGCAGAGGGAGTTAAAGGGTGTAACACCAGCAAAGAGCAGGAAGGTGAAGGAAGCGTTGTGAAAATGAAAAAAATTAGCTGATACTCTTTAAGGTAAATGTAACTTATTATTACATGACTAGGTTTCGGGGGCCTGAAACAAAACAACGGCATTTCAATTTATTTTAATGGGGCAAATAGTTTGCAGTATTTGTAGCATTTTGAGTTATGAGCTTCAACAAAAAACAAACTCAAATGTGTTTATATAAATAAATAGTATATACATCCCAATACTTTACGGCCCTTCTGTACTACAGTATCAAAAGTGCGAAGCTCCGTACTAATGCAACCCACACAATCATCTTGCTGTAAATGTGACATGAACACGTCCGCGACTTTTTAAAGTCAAATTTGGAATTCTATTTCAAATTGACTTGAAATGACAAAACAGGGAAATGGATTGCTGGTTCCACGGTAAAACTTCACTGGCTTCATTGAATTTTTGCAACGTACTACTACAAAATGTTACAGAGAAGGATGTCAGGGGCCACAAAAAGAAGACATTACATTTCAGTGTAGCCTGAGCAACTTAAAAAAGTCACAATAGCGACCTTGACACCTGCCATCAGAGAAAATCCTGCCGCCATTTGTCAAACTGCTCTCTATCTGTCTCTTTTTCCTGCCTCTGCCAGAAAACAGAGGAGGTCTGACGTTGAGGTGTGATGGGTGGCTGTCAAGAACAATGCACGCATCCACACAAACGTTGCCCTCTGCATTCGCCTCCAAGAGATGGATAGACTTTGCCGAGATTGAATGACATTTAATCAGCAAGGTGAGACAGAGTGGAACGTTTAGTTAGTTATTTCTTAAAACACTATTTTATCGATGAATAGTTGTTCAATATGGCAGTGGTTCTAAAGCTTTTTTCAGTGATGTGCCCCTGTGAACTTGTGTTTAATTCAAGTACCCCCTAATCAGAGCAAAGCATTTTTGGTTGACAAAAAGAGATGAAGAAGTAAAATACAGTCATCAGTTTTTGATGTGTTAAATTGTATAATAGTGCAAAATATTGCTCATTTGTAGTGGTCTTTCTTGAACTATTTGGAAAAAAAGATATAAAAATAACTAAAGCCTTGGTGAAAAATGAACAAGCGATTCAATTATAAATAAAGATTTCTACACATAGAAGTTATCATCAACTTAAAGTGCCCTCTTTGGGGATTGTAATAGAGATCCATCTGGGTTCATTAACTTAATTTAAAACGTTTCTTCACAAAAAAAGAAATCTTTATCATCAATATTTATGGAACATGTCCACAAGAAATCTAGTTGTCAACACTGAATATTGAATTTCTTTTCACAGTTTATGAACTTACATTCATATTTTGTTGAAGTATTATTCAATAAATATATTTATAAATGATTTTTGAATTGTTGCTATTTTTAGAATATTTAAAAAAAAAATCTCACGTACCCCTTGGCATACCTTCAAGTACCCCCAGTGGTACGAGTACCCCCATTTGAGTACCACTGCACTATGGGGTGCTGAATGTCAATGTTCAGTCACTATTTTCAAGCAGTTATTTTTCTCAGATTTAAGTCACTTTTCTCGCATTTAGCTTATTTTCATCACATTTAAGTTTAAATGAAATGTTGACTGTAAATATTATATCTAAATGTTAAATCGAAATCTAAATATTACATTTAAATCAAAATCTTTTATCTAAATCTTGTATTTTATATCCAAACCTAAATCCTGAATCTAAATGTTTAATTCAAACCTAAATGGTAAATTGAAATATGAATATTAAATACAAATCTAAATATGGGCGCTAAATGTTGAATCTGAACCTATATTATAAATATACATTTTAAATCTAAATCTTAAGTTTAAACCTAAATTTTAATCTAAATATATATGTTAAATCTAAATCTGAAATGTAAATGTAGAAATTATGATTTATCATTTAAATAAAACATTTAGATATATTGTTTAGAGTCATCACTTTATTGTTATTAAAATGAGCTAAATGTGAGAAAAGTGAGTTAAAGCTGAGAAATAGAACTGCTAGGAAAGTGTGACTGAACCTTTACATTTGGCACCCCATAGTTCACTGCCCTTTTTAATCCGTCTTGTACTTCACATTTCCTGCGGCTTTTCTAAATGTGTCTAAAAATGGTGTTGCTTGGATGAGCCTGTCCTGCGAAATAGCTGGGAACACTGGACCAGTGGCCCCCTCTTTCAGCTTACAATGCCTTGTGGTATTGTTTCAACGCTAGCCGACACATTGGCTTAAACACTACTCACACTGACTGCCACGCTCCATTCATTCAGATTTTGTTACTTTAATAAAATGGACATCCTTGTTTATCTTGGCATGTAGCTCACTCTATGTACAAATGTTTTGAGACAAATCTTTTAAATGGAGATTGGACTGAACTCAGTACTCGTGCACAAAACAAGGACCATAACGACACGTTTGAAATAGTTTGTGCAAGAACTTGAGAGAACCGAATTTAACCCATTTCTGCAAAAGGGCAAACAACTTCAACTCATATTGTCTTTCTAAAATGACTCAAGCCTGATTCTCTCAAGGTTTTCGTGTACTAAAACATGTGCAAACCTGATAGCACACACAAAACTGATCTACTAAATGTGTGTAAAGTGGATTGCGTCTGTAAAGTAAGCAAAAAAAGGAGCACAGTCCATTTTGCGTTTCTGTCCTTATTAATATAAAACGCTCACAATACTGGGAGGAGAAGATGCAAATATATTAAAAAACATGCACAATTTGATTCATCAACACACATCACCGTTTTGGGAGCTCTTTTATGCATTTGATTTCACACATGTTAAAGGCCTTGCAGTCTGACATTTTCACAAATGGCTGTGAGAAAAGAGGCGTTCGCGCAAAAGACAGACGATGGACAGAAATTCCTTGCTCCGCCAAAAGTGTGTCAACATATTTGGACTGACAGAAATAAAAAACTATTCGACATATTGTCTATTCAGCAACATACCGTATTTTTCGGAATAGAAGTCGCTCCGGAGTATACGTCGCACCGGCCGAAAATGCATAATCGAGTTGGAAAAAAACATGTTTAAGTCGCATATTGGCGGGAAATTTATTCGATAAAATCCAACACCAAGAACAGACATTTGAAAGGCAATTTAAAAATATTCTGGTATGTTGACGTAACATATTATGGTAAGAGTCATTCAAATAACTATAACATATAGAACATGCTATACGTTTACCAAACAATCTGTCACTACTAATCGTTAAATGCTATGAAATCTTCTTCCTCGATGCCGCTTCTAAACAACTCTGCCAACTCCAAAGGTATGCTCCGCTTCCACTTGTCGTTTTCTGCTGCATATTTCACTACGTCCAGCTTGTAATCTGCAGTACATCATTTCCTTTTGGGTGCCATTTTTGTTCAGCCCTTTTTTCATACGTTACCGCCAACGTTGAAATGGTCCATTTTAATAGCTACGGCAGTAGCATATAGCATATAGCAGTTAGCATCCCATGACCCACAATGCACTTCTTCCATGACCCTCCCCCGCCAAATTCTTCTTGGTTGACGTGTGTGTGACGATTGCTGACATTTTCTTCGTCTCTTCCGCGAATGAGATTAATAAAATTATTTGATATTTTACAGTAATGTGTTAATAATTTCACACATAAATCGCTCCGGAGTATATGTCGCACCTCCGGCCAAACTACGAAAAAACTGTGACTTATAGTCCGAAAAATACGGTAATTGTATAATTGTATAGCTGCTGGATGACTTAAGGGGCATGATTAAAATTAATTCAATATAAGGTTTTGTCTGTATTACTATCTCCCACTCAGTGTTATAGTGGTTAGAGTGCCCGTCCTGAGATTAGTAGGTTGGGAGTTCAAACCCCGGCCGAGTCATACCAAAGACTATAAAAATTGGACCCATTACCTCCCTGCTTGGCACTCAGCATCAAGGGTTGGAATTGGGGGTTAAATCACCAAAAATGATTCTCGGGCGCAGCACCGCTGCTGCTCACTGCTCTCCTCAACTTCCAGGGGTTGATCAAGGGGATGGGTTAAATGCAGAGGACAAATTTCACCACACCTAGTGTGTGTGTGACAATCATTGGTACTTTAACTACATCGACATCTTTCGTTTTAAGCATTGTCTTGCCTTTGAGTCATTCCAGATGCTCAAATGTGCTGGTGATGTGATCCACAGCCTTGCACACAGAAATAAGTGTCAGTGCGCACCTGTTTCTGTTGTCTAGATTGCGATTCAGTTTAATGTCTTACAGTTTATAGATGTTTGCTGCGGGTTCAGCACATCGCACACAGGTAGGAGCATGATTGATTAGTTGAATTTATTTAAAAAATGTCAATATGATATATCACATATTGTTTATATATTTTCATTTTTATTTACAACATGTACCAAAAGAAGTAGGAAGAAATAGTTTAATAAGCTTAATAACATAAATGTGCAAAAAAAAAAGGAACCATTATCTTTGGGGTAAAAGGGCCGAAGGTAAGCAAAATCCTTAATACAATAAGGCGGTCTGCACCAATTTTTAATTGCACACGCAGTGTTGGCCGATGACACGCGACACACCCACTCATAGTACACGCCATTTTATTATTGCATCCCGCTGTTTTTGGATCTTAGTAATCAGGTCCTGGTTGTCCCAATATGTTTATTTAGCATTATGGATATAGGGTGATTGTATCATCTGGGTCTCAAGGATAACTATTTTTCCCAATGCTTTAATAAAGCCTTGGTTATTGTAACACAACACACGTAAAGGGAAACAAAGTAATCTGCTTTCAAACTTCTGTATGTGATACTCTCCTGCATTTGTGGCTCCAATTAGCATCATGAATTAGTGGATTTGCGGTTGCTTGCATGTAGGAGTTGTGTTGTTTTACTGCATTTGTGAGATACATTAGAGTGGACATTCCCTGAGGATGCGGGGTTGTATTCCTCTGTCACTGGAGCGTGCACCGTCTTTTACAGGGACTTGTAACCTATAAACAAACACAGTGGTGTTTGTTTATAGGTGAAAAAGACTGTACTGTCAGTCACACTAAAAAAAGCTATCATTTGTCTTGTCATATAACAGTCGGCTGGTGTCACCCATCAGTCCTCTGAGCTTAGTGCAGCATGCAGCGGTCCACCTTTCAGTCTATCGCCCACTTCCATCTGTTGACAAGACCACCTAGTGCCTCTGCAGGTTGCCAAATTTTGGATTATCTTGCATGACAGTGGGCCTGAAGACTGCTTTGGACCAGATCCACTCCAAGTTGACCAGGTGACAGCATTGTTTCTTGCCTTCGACAGAATGAAGCTCTCTCCCCTTGTACACACATGAATGGATAGCCACTCTGAGATGACGGCCTCCCTCACATATTTGCTCCTGCTAATTATCGTGTCCTTGTATTTATGAGCAATCACTGACCCACAACGGAGTAAGAAAGGTCAAAATGTGCACACACTCCATGTGGACACACTCGATTCCAACCTCATGCAATCCCTATGCCTGCATAAAGACAATAAAGCTAAATATTGATTGACACGTACAGATTAGTATATAACATCCATCCATCCATTTTCGATAGTTTTTCCCTCTTGTGGTCACAGGCGGTTTGAACCTATATCAGCTGTACAAAATTTGTATTATTGTTTAAAAATATTGTAAAATAGTTTGTCTTCATTAAAGGGGAACATTATCACCAGACCTATGTAAGCGTCAATATATACCTTGATGGTGCAGAAAAAAAGACCATATATTTTTTTAACCGATTTCCGAACTCTAAATGGGTGAATTTTGGCGAATTAAACGCCTTTCTATTTATTGCTCTGGTGGCGATGGCGTCAGAACGTGACGTCACCGGGGTAATACTGCCGCCATTTTCATTTTCTACACAATACAAACACCAGGTCCAAGCTCTATTATTTTCCGTTTTTTCGACTATTTTTTGGAACCTTGGAGACATCATGCCTCGTCGGTGTGTTGTCTGAGGGTGTAACAACACTAACAGGGAGGGATTCAAGTTGCACCGAAGATGCAAAAGTGTCTGCCGTCAGACCCCAATTGAATGTGCTGTAGTGTTTTCACATTTGACCGGCGATGACAGACATGGCACAGAAATGTATGGATAACCTGCAGATGCATTTGCTACGATAAAGTCAACAAAATTACAAAGGTGAGTTTTGTTGTTGACTTATGTGCTAATCAGACATATTTGGTTGCGGCGTGACTGCCAGCTAATCGATGCTAATATGCTACGCTGATCGATGCTAACATGCTACGCTAATCGATACTAACATGCTATTTACAGGCGATGACAGACATGGCACAGACATGTATGGATAACATGCAGATGCATTTGCAATGATAAAGTCAACGAAATCACAAAAGTGAGTTTTGTTGATGTTGACTGATGTGCTAAACAGACATATTTGGTCGCGGCGTGACTACCAGCTAATCGATGCTAACATGCTATTTACCGGCGGTGCTAAAGCAGACGTGGCACAGAGATGTATGGATAACCTGCAGATGCATTAGCAACTATATTACGTTTCCTTCCACCCACATTTAATGCGAAAAAAAACACTTACCAATCGACGGATTTAAGTTGCTCCAGCGTCACATGATGCAAAAGTCCTGATCGTTTGGTCCGCACATTTTACCGGCGATGCTAACGCAGCTATTCGGCCATACTATGGCTATGAATAGCGTCAATAGCTATTCGCTCAATAGCTTCAGTTTCTTCTTCAATACTTTCATACTCCAACCATCCGTTTCAATACATGCGTAATCTGTTGAATCGCTTAAGCCGCTGAAATCTGAGTCTGAATCCGAGCTAATGTCACTATATCTTGCTGTGGTATTCCCATTGTTTGTTTACATTGGCAGCACTGTATGACGTCACAGGAAAATGGATAGTGGTTTCGAAGATAGCGAAAATAAGGCACTTTAAAGCTTTATTTAGGGATATTCTGGGACCGGTAAAATTTTGAAAAAAACTTCCAAAAAATACAACAAGCCACTGGGAACTGATTTTTATTGCTTTTAACCCTTTTGAAATTGTGATAATGTTCCCCTTTAAGTGAGCATTGGCTTTATTAAACATTGACCATGGCTATGGAAGTCAAAATATTGTGTTTCTGTGGCTATATATAGATCCCCTCCCCGATTGACACAGGTGTGCAGGAACAACGTTTTTGGATCATCTGAAACAAACTAAGGTAGTGCTGGGTCAAGCTGACCCACTCTGGTTGTTAGTGCTGCCTAGAACACACACTTTGTAATAAATTGGCAAACATCCAGAAAAAGAATCCATTGAAGTTTTGGATATGAGGACATGCATAAAGGTGTGGCTACAATAATTTATTTAAATGTTTTATCATTTCAGTTCGCTGTCCAACCAGGACCATTAAATGCACATGCAGGACTGGGATGGAAAAGTATGACCTTGCACAATTAAGCCAAACAATAATTAGGGACTCTGTGGCCTCCAACTGATAGCATTTGTACTCTTGGCAGTTGTGTTCACATAGCATTTGGCATGAAGACAAGAAACACAAAGAGTGAACAACTCGTGACGATTAATGTTAACTGATACAGGCTAATGTGATTCTTGTCTTTATGCCAGAAAGTTGCACTTGAACAAACATTGCCAAGACATCCAGATGTTAAACAAGTGAAAAGAGGTTTTGCCTTCATGATTTAACATTCCACCAGGAGTCAATATTTAAATAGTTTGTCATGCTGCACGATCGCATCTTTGTACAGCCATTTATGTGTAACTACAAGTTTATACGTACCTTCCAAACGTGGTAAATATAGACTTGTGTACAAATATTTACCAAATTTGATAAATCACATTGCGGTCATTAATTAATTACATTTGCATCTTCTCCTCCCAATATTGTGGGCATTTTGATCATTCCACACGCTAAATGGATTGCACACGCTTTTCTGCTTATTGAAGAAACGCAATTCGCAGTGCAGGCAAAGTTGCTATTGGGTGCCGAATGTCAAAGTTCAGTCACGCTTTTCTAGCAGATATATTAGTCAGATTTAACTCACTTTTCTCACGTTGAACTTACTTTTCTCACATTTAAATCACTTTTCTCTGATTTAGAACATTTTCATCACATTTTAGTTTAGATCGATTGTTGACTCTAAATATTATATCTAAATGTTAAATCTAAACATAAATGTTATATCTAAACAAAAATTGTATCTAAATGTCAAATCTTTACCAATATGCAAGTCTAAATGTGAGCCTTAAATGTTAGATGTGAGCTCTAAAATTTAAATCTAAACATATATTTTCAAACTAAATCTAAATCTTAAATATGAAATTTAAATGTGAGCGCTAAACATCTCACCAAGTGTACAGATTATTATTTATAGGATTTCACTGTTCCTGTTAGGTTTACGGACGTGTAGACAGCAAGGACCACAAAAGGGCGTAGTTATTAGGCTCTATGATTTATTATATATATATATATATATATATATATATATATATATATATATATATATATATATATATATATAATAATCAAACAATAATAATATAATATACTAAAGAATGGAGTGTGAAAAAAATCTAAGGGAGAGAATTTAAGGGGACACCTTTAGTCAAAAAGTGATTTATGACCCCTCATAAATCAATGATTTATGACCCTCAAGGTCAAAGGTCAATGATTTATGAGGGGTCAAGTTCAAAGGTTAATGATTTATGAGGGGTCAAGGTTAAAGGTCAAAGTCAAAGGTCAGGTTCAAATGTCAAGGTCAAGTGGGTGTGGCTTACCCGGAAGAGGGTGGAGTTAAGACCTGCGGTGGGAGTGGTTAAACCAGGAAGAGGGTGGAGTTTTAAACAGAAAGAGGGCAGAGTTAAGACCTGCGGTGGGAGTGGTTAAACCAGGAAGAGGGTGGAGTTAAGACCTGACAGGGAACAAAGAAGGGTTCAGTTTTTTTAAGAAAGCAATGTCATCTGAGCAGCATGTGACCATATATTTGATAGTTTAAATGTTTACGATCGTTTGAAACAACTTCCAGATTTCGATGTATTGATGGCTGGGAATGTTACGTGTGGAGATGTGGACACGCACGCACTTCACACACACACACACACACACACACACACACGTAGAGGAGGGGTACAAAAGGGCGGTGTAAGGCTTAGTCATTATTTGGAGCTTTATACGTTAGCGTAAAGACTTTGTTCGATTCGGTCATGATTAGTGAAACGCCTGTGTCGATTTATAAAAATAATAAAACTTACATTGACGCTCCGCAAAAAAGTCGAGTGTTTCTAAATCGTATTCAGATGCCGCCGACCGAGTCTTTGCGTGAGAAATGGGACTTGGAAGCGTACGGGATGGAGGGATCTTTTGGATTTGTATTCAGATACGAAATGGGTGATATCTGCTTATTTCAGCTAAAAGAAAGAAGAGACGGAAGCCCTTTCTCGATATTTTCATCGTTATCTACCGTGGATTGGGAAGTTTTTGGTGGACACGCACACACACACACACACACGCACACACACGCACACACACACACACACACACACACACGCACACACGCACGCACACACGCACACACACACACACACACACACACACACACTCACACACACACACACACATTCGTACGCACACATCGTTAAGACCTGACGAGGGAACAAAGGAGGGTTCAGTTTTTTAAGAAAGCAATGTCATCTGAGCAGCATGTGACCACCCATCTGACAGTTTAAATGTTTACGATCGTCTGAAACAACTTCCATACCTCACGAAAACATATTTAAACAGATGGAAAAAACTATCGCAGAACACAGTGTCACGTAGCAACTGGTCTTTACGGTCGTTTGAAACAACAGGTCAGTTTGGGGGACAAAGCAGGGTTCAGTTTTTACTGACCACCCATCTGACAGTTTAAATGTTTACGATCGTCTGAAACAACAGGACACGCACGCACGCACATACGCACGCACGCACGCACGCACACACACACACACACACACATACACACACACACGCACACACACACACACACACACACACACCATTACCTCTGCTTTTACCACGTTATTAGACAATGGTTAATAACTCCATTTAAGCATTTAAACGTTAAAAGCATTGCACTTGTACGACGTTGTAATACTTTTTTTTTTACAGCCGATGACGACGAAGTGAAAGACGATGAACTTTGCTTAAACGATCTTACAAAGTTGGAAGATGATTATCGAGGTGTGTTTAAACCTTCAAATTATTTAATATGATGTGTATTCATTATTTAGTTTCATAGAGGATTTGCCGTAAGATCCTAACGCGATCGTTTTAACACAATCGCAGTCTGGTGAGTCAAATGATTCTCATTTTACAAGAAAAAAAACATGCGGTATACAATACATATATACATATATTTACTTACAGATTTTCCGTTTACATCTCCGGCTCGCTCGTCTCCCTTAAAGCTGGCGGGTCCGTCAACGGCCGTTCCAGGCAGAGGAGAAGGCTTGATTGCGCCAAAGACTCCAGACATCGAATCCTTGCTCCGAGGGGAAATCATCGAAAACGACGGTGAATGTCCGACAGGCACCCGCTGTAAGTTTTTCTCGTTTTCTGTAAGCTTTTTTAAGATTCTCAGGAGCTTTAAAGAGCTCCTCTCACTCTAATGTCTTTCGCTCAAATGAATTTCGCGCCTAAGGGGAATGGGCGGGGACTGATTCCGGAGGTGGGCGGTTGTTTCCGCCAAGCAACCTTCTGGTTGAAATGGAGTGTGGATCAAGATGGATCCCTACTCTATATTCTTTTATTTAACCCAATGTTTTTTAAATACGTGTATAATGCTTTATATCCTATGTGTTGTGAATTCCATCCTACAATATCTTCCAAGGAACCCAAAGAAATGTTACCACACCTCCCGCTTTATTTATTCTATAGATTGCCTGAACTATTTCATAAACTAAATCTTGTCTTGTTTCTGATGCTATGTTTTTTATGCTCATCAATGCACTGTTGGACTGCGAGCACACAACTACTTTCCTTGCTTTGTTTTCCTCTATCCAGTTAACTGCCATATAAATTGCTACCAATTCCCCCGTAAAAACAGATAGTTTATCACTGATTATTTTATTTAATACTATGTTTCCTTGTGGGATAACTGCTACAGCTCTTACCTTTGTTTTTTTTTATATAGTTTTTGATGCATCCGTATATATCATATCTCAATCCATTTTTCTATCCGGTAACTATTTAAATTTCTATTCTTTAGTAATTGCATGTTTTCTTTTGGGTTATCAAACATCCACGGTGGTATTGCAGGCATTGGTACTGTAGGACTAACTTTAATATTGTCAATTTTAACTTTATTACATATGTCTCCTATAATCCACCCAAAACTATTCTTTTTTGTTTTCTCTTTTTCTTGGCAGATTGGTAGCACTGGACAAGTCGGATATCCTTGCTTGGATCCTTTTAAAGTTGCCCGATAAACTGCTGAGAGTTGATCTCTCCTCTTGTCCAAAGGTTTTTCGTTCATTTTTACTTGTAATACTGGCACTAGGGTTGATGTAGTAGCTCCACAACATAACCTTAAAGCCTGTGACTGGATCCGGTCTATTTTCCCAAGTCATGTTTTTGAAGCAGATTGGTAAATAATGCATCCGTAATCAATAACAGATGGAATTAAAGTTATAAATATATACATGTATTGTTTTCAACGTTAACCTATCAGCCCCCCAATCATTACCCCTCAAAGACCTCATTATATTTAACACCTTTTTACTTTTTCCCCTATTTTTTTATTTTCCGGAAGGAACACTCCTGAAGGAATAAATAAAGTACTATCTAATCTAATCTAATCAAATCTATTTTGCTGATGTGGGTTGACTAGTTCATATTTTTATCAAACCATATTCCTAAATATTTAAATACTTGTACCTCTTCTATATTTTCACCTTAGAGTGAATGTATGACTTTTGTCTTTCCAACAGAGAATCTTAAACCTCAAGCCGTTCCCCAGTCTTGAACATTATTTACCACTTTGTTAGTTTTTTTGATTATTTCTTTTGACTCTAAATAATATACTAGTCTTTCATTAATCTTTTTTTTTTTTTTCCATTACTTTTCCCCAAATTTATAATTTCCTGCCTCTTCTGGGTCTTACCCTGACTTGCATATTGGAATTGTTACCGCTAATTTTCCCCTCTGCCGGTCATTCTCCTTCTTCATATATCCTGTCATATCATTTCAAGACCACTTCTTTGACGATGCCACCTAAGTTTTTGATCATTTGATAACCCGCTAGGTCTTTCTCCGGTGACGTATTTTTAACCTTTTTCAAAATTCGAACCATTTCATTCAAAGAAAATGTCATATCCATAGTGTTGGTAAAGCTATTAACGTTGTCTTCCATCATTTCCCCAATATTTAAACTCATTGTTTTTTCTCTCTTTTGTTTTTCCACATTTCTCAAATTATCCTTACTGTGCACTTTAACAAATGTTTTTGCTAAAGGTTCTGCTGTTTCTTTACCCGTGACTACATCTTCTTTGATAAATGTGGCACATCATCCTCTTTACCCTTCATTCCTATCTTTACGAATCGTTATATATCCTTTTATTATAAAGTTTAATTTTGGCTTCAGCCCTGTTTCTTGAATACAAATTATACGTGGTTTAGTTTTCATATTTTTAATATATCCCTTTAATTCATGTTCGGTTGCTATCAAACTTCTGGCATTCCACCGGACAATTAACAGGGTGTTGGAATGTGGTAACATGACTCCGTCACGTCTACTCTCCGTAGTACAGCTTGCACCCGGTACCAAGATAGTTCTTTCAACAACTTTGATGCTGCTTTGACAATTATTTTGATCTTCTCAGTCTTATTTTTACTTTCATTTTGTATCAAAGCTGAGTTGTGCTCTCTGGTTTATTTTGCAAATGAACCGACAGAACATGATCATGTACAAGACTCGCCTACCCACAATGCACTGCAGCCCAACGCTCCTGGTCGGATGTTTTTTTCGGGGTTCATGGAGAGATGCGGTAAAGAGTGGTAGCCAAGACACACGGTCACACACGGTCACACACGGTCACACTCGGCAATTATTTTGACCTGGGGAGCAGATATAGAGGAAAAAATGTGTCTGGGGGGCCGGGATATCTGATTTTCAGGTACAAAAAACTTCACAATGACACAAAATAAACACAACAGTTAAACCTCACACTAAAAACAAGACATTGACTTGTACGTTCAAAAGACAGAATAGAACAAGTCAAGACATGCAATGCCATCTACAAAATGTTATGTAAATGTTAGTCATTACACACGCGGCTATGGTTTTGATGTATTTGTTACAGACATGTTTACGTCAAGTAACATCACATGGTTCCATTTGCACCTTTCAACAAATCTGAAAAGGAATATTAAGAAGTAAAACTTATATTCATTATTCAAAACATTATTCCAAGATGGCGGCGCCCGGACGGGCTGCGCACACGAGGAGCTCCTGCTAAAGATGGAACATTTGGCAGAAATACCGGACAATTCCACAAACTTAATGGCTGGCTCACATCGTGGTCACTCCGTGATCACGTACGACCGCCAGACACTTCTGGATGTGGACACATCGGGCCGTTTTGGACCGATAGACACTTGCGTGCTAGACTTGCCAACTAGCATGGGAATACATCGGCGGCTACATCCAGCGGCCTGTGAAGCAGGGGAGTCTAGTAGCAGCGGGGGCCGTCTACGGAGCAGACGCCAGCGGTGTGATCGGAAACGCGGATGCCGAGCGGGGCTAAAAACAAAGCAGAAGGCTAATCCCCACAGAACACCACTTTCCTCCATCCCGAAGACGGATTTAGATGGAAAATGCGAGACTACTGGTCTGGGTAAGGAGTCTGTTAAATTAGAACAAGTTTTTTCTGCTTTGAGTGTTTCAGAGTTGGACATGTGTTTTACTGAGGTGGCTAACTATGATGCGTGCAGCTTATCAAAGCAACAAACAAACAATCGGAAAATCCCCGTTACTGAGGTGGCTAACCATGATGCGTGCAGTTTATCAAAGCAACAATCAAACAATCGGAAAATTCCTGTCGTATCAATTCCTAGATATGGTCGTAACTATACTAAATGCACTGGGCATAATAAACACAACATTATTAATATTGCTACTACGGATAATTTGATCAAAAACTCCCTAAAACAGCCCACTACCTATAATATAGGTTTTTTAAACATAAGATCATTGTCTCCCAAAACGTTGTTAGTTAATGATATTATCAGAGACAACAATCTTAACGTCATCGGTCTCAGCGAAACCTGGCTTAAACCAAACGACTTTTTTGCGCTAAATGAGGCATGTCCTCCTAACTTTACACATGCGCATATTGCCCGTCCGCTCAAAAGGGGTGGGGGGGTTGCACTAATATACAACGAAAACTTTAACCTTAGTCCTAACATAAATAATAAATATAAATCGTTTGAGGTGCTTACTATGAGGTCTGTCACACCGCTGCCTCTACACCTGGCTGTTATCTACCGCCCCCCAGGGCCCTATTCGGACTTTATTAATGAATTCTCAGAGTTCGTTGCTGATCTAGTGACACACGCCGATAATATAATCATAATGGGGGACTTTAATATCCATATGAATACCCCATCGGACCCACCGTGCGTAGCGCTCCAGACTGTAATTGATAGCTGTGGTCTCACACAAATAATAAATGAACCCACGCATCGCAACGGTAATACGATAGACCTAGTGCTTGTCAGGGGCATCAACGTTTCCAAAGTTACGATACTCCCGTATACTAAAGTATTGTCTGATCATTACCTTATAAAATTCGAGGTTCAGACGCATGTTCGTCAAACTAATAATAATAATAACTGCTATAGCAGCCGCAACATTAATACAGCCACAACGACAACTCTTGCTGACCTACTCCCCTCGGTAATGGCACCATTCCCAAAGTATGTGGGCTCTATTGATAACCTCACTAACAACTTTAACGACGCCCTGCGCGAAACCATTGATAACATAGCACCGCTAAAGTTAAAAAAGGCTCCAAAAAAGCGCACCCCGTGGTTTACAGAAGAAACTAGAGCTCAGAAATTATTATGTAGAAAGCTGGAACGCAAATGGCGCACGACTAAACTTGAGGTGCACCATCAAGCATGGAGTGATGGTTTAATAACTTATAAACGCATGCTTACCTTAGCTAAAGCTAAATATTACTCAAATCTCATCCACCGTAATAAAAACGATCCTAAATTTTTGTTTAGTACGGTAGCATCGCTAACCCAACAAGGGACTCCTTCCAGTAGCTCAACCCACTCAGCTGATGACTTTATGCAATTCTTTAGTAAGAAAATTGAAGTCATTAGAAAGGAGATTAAAGACAATGCGTCCCAGCTACAACGGGGTTCTATTAACACTGACACGATTGTATATACGGCGGATACTGCCCTCCAAAATACTTTCTCTCGTTTTGAGGAAATAACATTAGAGGAATTGTTACAACGTGTAAATGGAATAAAACAGACAACATGTTTACTTGACCCTCTTCCTGGGAAACTGATCAAGGAGCTCTTTGTATTATTAGGTCCATCAGTGCTAAATATTATAAACTTATCACTCTCCTCGGGCACTGTTCCCCTAGCATTCAAAAAAGCGGTTATTCATCCTCTTCTTAAAAGACCTAACCTCGATCCTGACCTCATGGTAAATTACCGACCGGTGTCTCACCTTCCCTTTATTTCAAAAATCCTTGAAAAAATTGTTGCGGAGCAGTTAAATGAACACTTAGCGTCTAACAATCTATGTGAAACCTTTCAATCCGGTTTCAGGGCAAATCACTCCACGGAGACAGCCCTCGCAAAAATGACTAATGATCTATTGCTAACGATGGATTCTGATGCGTCATCTATGTTGCTGCTCCTCGATCTTAGCGCTGCTTTCGATACCGTCGATCATAATATTTTATTAGAACGTATCAAAACACGAATTGGTATGTCAGACTTAGCCCTGTCTTGGTTTAACTCTTATCTTACTGATAGGATGCAGTGTGTCTCCCATAACAATGTGACCTCGGACTACGTTAAGGTAACGTGTGGAGTTCCCCAGGGTTCGGTCCTTGGCCCTGCACTCTTCAGCATCTACATGCTGCCGCTAGGTGACATCATACGCAAATACGGTATTAGCTTTCACTGTTATGCTGATGACACCCAACTCTACATGCCCCTAAAGCTGACCAACACGCCGGATTGTAGTCAGCTGGAGGCGTGTCTTAATGAAATTAAACAATGGATGTCCGCTAACTTTTTGCAACTCAACGCCAAAAAAACGGAAATGCTGATTATCGGTCCTGCTAGACACCGAACTCTATTTAATAATACAACTCTAACATTTGACAACCAAACAATTAAACAAGGCGACACGGTAAAGAATCTGGGTGTTATCTTCGACCCAACTCTCTCCTTTGAGGCACACATTAAAAGCGTTACTAAAACGGCCTTCTTTCATCTCCGTAATATCGCTAAAATTCGCTCCATTCTGTCCACTAAAGACGCTGAGATCATTATCCATGCGTTTGTTACGTCTCGCCTCGACTACTGTAACGTATTATTTTCGGGTCTCCCCATGTCTAGCATTAAAAGATTACAGTTGGTACAAAATGCGGCTGCTAGACTTTTGACAAGAACAAGAAAGTTTGATCACATTACGCCTGTACTGGCTCACCTGCACTGGCTTCCTGTGCACTTAAGATGTGACTTTAAGGTTTTACTACTTACGTATAAAATACTACACGGTCTAGCTCCATCTTATCTTGCCGATTGTATTGTACCATATGTCCCGGCAAGAAATCTGCGTTCAAAGGACTCCGGCTTATTAGTGATTCCCAAAGCCCAAAAAAAGTCTGCGGGCTATAGAGCATTTTCCGTTCGGGCTCCAGTACTCTGGAATGCCCTCCCGGTAACAGTTCGCGATGCCACCTCAGTAGAAGCATTTAAGTCTCACCTTAAAACTCATTTGTATACTCTAGCCTTTAAATAGACTCCCTTTTTAGACCAGTTGATCTGCCGTTTCTTTTCTTTTTCTTCTATGTCCCACTCTCCCGTGTGGAGGGGGTCCGGTCCGATCCGGTGGCCATGTACTGCTCGCCTGTGTATCGGCTGGGGACATCTCTGCGCTGCTGGTCCGCCTACGCTTGGGATGGTTTCCTGCTGGCTCCGCTGTGAACGGGACTCTCGCTGCTGTGTCTTGGATCCTCTTTGGACTGGACTCTCGCGACTGTGTTGTATCCATTGTGGATTGAACTTTCACAGTATCATGTTAGATCCGCTCGACATCCATTGCTTTCCTCCTCTCTAAGGTTCTCATAGTCATCATTGTCACCGACGTCCCACTGGGTCATTATTGTCACCAATGTCCCACTGGGTGTGAGTTTTCCTACCGAGGATGTCGTGGTGGTTTGTGCAGCCCTTTGAGACACTAGTGATTTAGGGCTATATAAGTAAACATTGATTGATATTTAATCCTACCTCTTCTCCGAGCACACGGTGACTGTACATACGGGTCGAAAAATGTTGACCTAATTCAGCATTTCTCAAAGTGTGGGGAATAGAGACATGACAGGTGGGGCGCGAGGAAAGGGAGGAAATTTTTTATTTTTGATTTTTTTTTACTATGCTTTCATTTTCTATACACACTGTAAATCACTTTGTGATTCTGTCTGTGAAATCCGCCGTATAAATAAATGTAAATTACTTATTTTTCCTGTAGGCTTTAAATTTCTCGGCAGGAGCGAAAGTTTGACAGACATAGCAACAGTAACTTTTGCAGGCAGGGCTAAGAGGAACAAACTTTCGCGCGGATGGGTAGCAGGCTAATGTGCGAACCACAATTACACAAAATGGATACATTTGCAACTCGCACCTCAAAGGTCTGCGGAGAAACAAAAATATGACGGGTCTAATCAACCAAAAAGTCAACCTAAAAGAAAATATGGCGAAGGGTATCTTGCTCTTGGATTCACGGCAGCGGAGGTGGGGGCAGAGGAGAGACCCCTGTGTGTTCTTTGTCTAAAACGGCTAGCAGCAGACAGCCTGAGACCCAACAAAGTAAAGAGACAACTCGAGACCACACATGATGTCCAATAAATTGTTTTGTTGGGGCGATGGGGGTAGGTGGGCCTTGAGTCTAAAGTGGGGATGACAGAAAAAAAAAAAGTTTGAGAAGCCCTGACCTAATTGTACGGATCTCACTTTAAACGGCAAACCGATCATTTAAATGTTTTCACTTTGAATATGAAACGAGGAGTAAAATGTACAATATTATCAATTATTTCACAAGGACATGTTTTAAGGATATTGTACAGTATAATTAAATCTAAAATGAATGTGATCACTTTCAGGATCATTTTATTTTTAGCCAGTAAACAACTGTTATGTACTTTTGAATCGGGTTTTCCCCTTTAAATAACAAAAATTATAGAATTTTACAATATTCATTATTATTAAATATTAAATGTGCCAACTAGTTTTACGGGATACATCATTCCCCCTTTACCCATTTGTTAAAAAGACGAAAGTTGATGCGAACGCCTACGTGCTGTCAGAAAACTAAAAGAAGAAGAATGCCTTTGTGCAATTACTGCTATCCTGGCACAAGTTATAAAACAAACAAAGTTACCAATTTTTTTTTCTGAGGAGACAAAACGAAAAAGAAAGAAAAATAATAAATCAATCAATAAAATGCATCAGTCAAATAGTACAGGCAACTTCGTTAACATGGAGCCACAGACAATTTCATTCAAAAAGTCCCAATTGCTAACATAAAGATACAACAACAAATAAAGGCAAAGAAGGCCTAGTAGGTAATTACAACAACAGACAAAGTATTAAAAATGTCGGTCCAATAACTGCACAGGGATGGGCAGAGCCAAAACATGTGTAGCAAGTAAGCTGGAGACTGTTGACACTGAAATAAGGCTATATGTGGCACAGATACAAGATTTATAAACTCTACTTAAACCCCCACTTAAGAACTTTCAGTTTTGGTTTATATTGGCCGCACCAGTGAACCAAAGCGATGGCGTTTTCCCAAAAGGAAAACCACATTTACCATGAGGACTAGCGCATATAGCGTCCAACTGACACGATAATGCCACAATGATTCTGTATTACTGAACTTTCCACAGTAGGAACCTACATTCGTTTTCTACCACTTATTCCCTTTTGGGGACGTGGGGGTCGCTGGCGCCTATCTCAGCTACAATCGGGTGGAAGGAGGTGTACACCCTGGACAAGTCGCCCCCTCATTGCAGGGTCAACATAGACGGACAACATTCACACCAACCTACATATTTTACTCAAACCTTATATTTGCAGTTTGAAGTCACTGCATTGTTTTTTCCTTGTACAGTTATTTTGAGTTTGTTGCGTGGTTGGTCAGTGTGGAACTGCGAAGTATCGCGCTGGTGGGTATTTATTGCTACCACACAAATTTCCAGTAGCTAAAATTTGTATTATTATTCTGATTTGAGCATTGAAAGTCACTTACTAGTTTAGCAGGAACAGATCCAAAGCAGCATTGGTCTAAAATCTCTTGTCTTTTGACCTCACGCAAGTTAGTGAAAGTCGTGCCATTGTTGATCCTTGATTGTCCCTCCCTTTTTCTTTTTTTTTGAAAACCCGATTCAAAAGTACATAACAGTTGTTTACTGGCTAAAAATAAAATGATCCTGAAAGTGATCACATTCATTTTAGATTTAATTATACTGTACAATATCCTTAAAACATGTCCTTGTGAAATAATTGATAATATTGTACATTTTACTCCTCGTTTCATATTCAAAGTGAAAACATTTAAATGATCGGTTTGCCGTTTAAAGTGAGATCCGTACAATTAGGTCAGGGCTTCTCAAACTTTTTTTTTTTTTTTTTTTTTTTTCTGTCATCCCCACTTTAGACTACGGGGTTAGTTTTCAAGGCCCACCTACCCCCATCGCCCCAACAAAACAATTTATTGGACATCATGTGTGGTCTCGAGTTGTCTCTTTACTTTGTTGGGTCTCAGGCTGTCTGCTGCTAGCCGTTTTAGACAAAGAACACACAGGGGTCTCTCCTCTGCCCCCACCTCCGCTGCCGTGAATCCAAGAGCAAGATACCCTTCGCCATATTTTCTTTTAGGTTGACTTTTTGGTTGATTAGACCCGTCATATTTTTGTTTCTCCGCAGACCTTTGAGGTGCGAGTTGCAAATGTATCCATTTTGTGTAATTGTGGTTCGCACATTAGCCTGCTACCCATCCGCGCGAAAGTTTGTTCCTCTTAGCCCTGCCTGCAAAAGTTACTGTTGCTATGTCTGTCAAACTTTCGCTCCTGCCGAGAAATTTAAAGCCTACAGGAAAAATAAGTAATTTACATTTATTTATACGGCGGATTTCACAGACAGAATCACAAAGTGATTTACAGTGTGTATAGAAAATGAAAGCATAGTAAAAAAAAATCAAAAATAAAAAATTTCCTCCCTTTCCTCGCGCCCCACCTGTCATGTCTCTATTCCCCACACTTTGAGAAATGCTGAATTAGGTCAACATTTTTCGACCCGTATGTACAGTCACCGTGTGCTCGGAGAAGAGGTAGGATTAAATATAAGTTTTACTTCTTAATATTCCTTTTCAGATTTGTTGAAAGGTGCAAATGGAACCATGTGATGTTACTTGACGTAAACATGTCTGTAACAAATACATCAAAACCATAGCCGCGTGTGTAATGACTAACATTTACATAACATTTTGTAGATGGCATTGCATGTCTTGACTTGTTCTATTCTGTCTTTTGAACGTACAAGTCAATGTCTTGTTTTTAGTGTGAGGTTTAACTGTTGTGTTTATTTTGTGTCATTGTGAAGTTTTTTGTACCTAAAAATCAGATATCCCGGCCCCCCAGACACATTTTTTCCTCTATATCTGCTCCCCAGGTCAAAATAATTGCCGAGTGTGACCGTGTGTGACCGTGTGTCTTGGCTACCACTCTTTACCGCATCTCTCCATGAACCCCGAAAAAAACATCCGACCAGGAGCGTTGGGCTGCAGTGCATTGTGGGTAGGCGAGTCTTGTACATGATCATGTTCTGTCGGTTCATTTGCAAAATAAACCAGAGAGCACAACTCAGCTTTGATACAAAATGAAAGTAAAAATAAGACTGAGAAGATCAAAATAATTGTCAAAGCCGCATCAAAGTTGTTGAAAGAACTATCTTGGTACCGGGTGCAAGCTGTACTACGGAGAGTAGACGTGACGGAGTCATGTTACCACATTCCAACACCCTGTTAATTGTCCGGTGGAATGCCAGAAGTTTGATAGCAACCGAACATGAATTAAAGGGATATATTAAAAATATGAAAACTAAACCACGTATAATTTGTATTCAAGAAACAGGGCTGAAGCCAAAATTAAACTTTATAATAAAAGGATATATAACGATTCGTAAAGATAGGAATGAAGGGTAAAGAGGATGATGTGCCACATTTATCAAAGAAGATGTAGTCACGGGTAAAGAAACAGCAGAACCTTTAGCAAAAACATTTGTTAAAGTGCACAGTAATGATAATTTGAGAAATGTGGAAAAACAAAAGAGAGAAAAAACAATGAGTTTAAATATTGGGGAAATGATGGAAGACAACGTTAATAGCTTTACCAACACTATGGATATGACATTTTCTTTGAATGAAATGGTTCGAATTTTGAAAAAGGTTAAAAATACGTCACCGGGGAAAGACCTAGCGGGTTATCAAATGATCAAAAACTTAGGTGGCATCGTCAAAGAAGTGGTCTTGAAATGATATGACAGGATATATGAAGAAGGAGAATGACCGGCAGAGGGGAAAATTAGCGGTAACAATTCCAATATGCAAGTCAGGGTAAGACCCAGAAGAGGCAGGAAATTATAAATTTGGGGAAAAGTAATGGAAAAAAAAAAAAAGATTAATGAAAGACTAGTATATTATTTAGAGTCAAAAGAAATAATCAAAAAAACTAACAAAGTGGTAAATAATGTTCAAGACTGGGGAACGGCTTGAGGTTTAAGATTCTCTGTTGGAAAGACAAAAGTCATACATTTTACAAAGACAAAAGTACCAAACAAGCTCCAAATAAAAACTCTAAGGTGAAAATATAGAAGAGGTACAAGTATTTAAATATTTAGGAATATGGTTTGATAAAAATATGAACTAGTCAACCCACATCAGCAAAATAGATTTGATTAGATTAGATTAGATAGTACTTTATTTATTCCTTCAGGAGTGTTCCTTCCGGAAAATAAAAAAATAGGGGAAAAAGTAAAAAGGTGTTAAATATAATGAGGTCTTTGAGGGGTAATGATTGGGGGCTGATAGGTTAACGTTGAAAACAATACATGTATATATTTATAACTTTAATTCCATCTGTTATTGATTACGGATGCATTATTTACCAATCTGCTTCAAAAACATGACTTGGGAAAATAGACCGGATCCAGTCACAGGCTTTAAGGTTATGTTGTGGAGCTACTACATCAACCCTAGTGCCAGTATTACAAGTAAAAATGAACGAAAAACCTTTGGACAAGAGGAGAGATCAACTCTCAGCAGTTTATCGGGCAACTTTAAAAGGATCCAAGCAAGGATATCCGACTTGTCCAGTGCTACCAATCTGCCAAGAAAAAGAGAAAACAAAAAAGAATAGTTTTGGGTGGATTATAGGAGACATATGTAATAAAGTTAAAATTGACAATATTAAAGTTAGTCCTACAGTACCAATGCCTGCAATACCACCGTGGATGTTTGATAACCCAAAAGAAAACATGCAATTACTAAAGAATAGAAATTTAAATAGTTACCGGATAGAAAAATGGATTGAGATATGATATATACGGATGCATCAAAAACTATATAAAAAAAAACAAAGGTAAGAGCTGTAGCAGTTATCCCACAAGGAAACATAGTATTAAATAAAATAATCAGTGATAAACTATCTGTTTTTACGGGGGAATTGGTAGCAATTTATATGGCAGTTAACTGGATAGAGGAAAACAAAGCAAGGAAAGTAGTTGTGTGCTCGCAGTCCAACAGTGCATTGATGAGCATAAAAAACATAGCATCAGAAACAAGACAAGATTTAGTTTATGAAATAGTTCAGGCAATCTATAGAATAAATAAAGCGGGAGGTGTGGTAACATTTCTTTGGGTTCCTTGGAAGATATTGTAGGATGGAATTCACAACACATAGGATATAAAGCATTATACACGTATTTAAAAAACATTGGGTTAAATAAAAGAATATAGAGTAGGGATCCATCTTGATCCACACTCCATTTCAACCAGAAGGTTGCTTGGCGGAAACAACCGCCCACCTCCGGAATCAGTCCCCGCCCATTCCCCTTAGGCGCGAAATTCATTTGAGCGAAAGACATTAGAGTGAGAGGAGCTCTTTAAAGCTCCTGAGAATCTTAAAAAAGCTTACAGAAAACGAGAAAAACTTACAGCGGGTGCCTGTCGGACATTCACCGTCGTTTTCGATGATTTCCCCTCGGAGCAAGGATTCGATGTCTGGAGTCTTTGGCGCAATCAAGCCTTCTCCTCTGCCTGGAACGGCCGTTGACGGACCCGCCAGCTTTAAGGGAGACGAGCGAGCCGGAGATGTAAACGGAAAATCTGTAAGTAAATATATGTATATATGTATTGTATACCGCATGTTTTTTTTCTTGTAAAATGAGAATCATTTGACTCACCAGACTGCGATTGTGTTAAAACGATCGCGTTAGGATCTTACGGCAAATCCTCTATGAAACTAAATAATGAATACACATCATATTAAATAATTTGAAGGTTTAAACACACCTCGATAATCATCTTCCAACTTTGTAAGATCGTTTAAGCAAAGTTCATCGTCTTTCACTTCGTCGTCATCGGCTGTAAAAAAAAAAGTATTACAACGTCGTACAAGTGCAATGCTTTTAACGTTTAAATGCTTAAATGGAGTTAAACCATTGTCTAATAACGTGGTAAAAGCAGAGGTAATGGTGTGTGTGTGTGTGTGTGTGTGTGTGCGTGTGTGTGTGTATGTGTGTGTGTGTGTGTGTGTGCGTGCGTGCGTGCGTGCGTATGTGCGTGCGTGCGTGTCCTGTTGTTTCAGACGATCGTAAACATTTAAACTGTCAGATGGGTGGTCAGTAAAAACTGAACCCTGCTTTGTCCCCCAAACTGACCTGTTGTTTCAAACGACCGTAAAGACCAGTTGCTACGTGACACTGTGTTCTGCGATAGTTTTTTCCATCTGTTTAAATATGTTTTCGTGAGGTATGGAAGTTGTTTCAGACGATCGTAAACATTTAAACTGTCAGATGGGTGGTCACATGCTGCTCAGATGACATTGCTTTCTTAAAAAACTGAACCCTCCTTTGTTCCCTCGTCAGGTCTTAACGATGTGTGCGTACGAATGTGTGTGTGTGTGTGTGAGTGTGTGTGTGTGTGTGTGTGTGTGTGTGTGCGTGTGTGCGTGTGTGCGTGCGTGTGTGCGTGTGTGTGTGTGTGTGTGTGTGTGCGTGTGTGTGCGTGTGTGTGTGTGTGTGTGCGTGTCCACCAAAAACTTCCCAATCCACGGTAGATAACGATGAAAATATCGAGAAAGGGCTTCCGTCTCTTCTTTCTTTTAGCTGAAATAAGCAGATATCACCCATTTCGTATCTGAATACAAATCCAAAAGATCCCTCCATCCCGTACGCTTCCAAGTCCCATTTCTCACGCAAAGACTCGGTCGGCGGCATCTGAATACGATTTAGAAACACTCGACTTTTTTGCGGAGCGTCAATGTAAGTTTTATTATTTTTATAAATCGACACAGGCGTTTCACTAATCATGACCGAATCGAACAAAGTCTTTACGCTAACGTATAAAGCTCCAAATAATGACTAAGCCTTACACCGCCCTTTTGTACCCCTCCTCTACGTGTGTGTGTGTGTGTGTGAAGTGCGTGCGTGTCCACATCTCCACACGTAACATTCCCAGCCATCAATACATCGAAATCTGGAAGTTGTTTCAAACGATCGTAAACATTTAAACTATCAAATATATGGTCACATGCTGCTCAGATGACATTGCTTTCTTAAAAAAACTGAACCCTTCTTTGTTCCCTGTCAGGTCTTAACTCCACCCTCTTCCTGGTTTAACCACTCCCACCGCAGGTCTTAACTCTGCCCTCTTTCTGTTTAAAACTCCACCCTCTTCCTGGTTTAACCACTCCCACCGCAGGTCTTAACTCCACCCTCTTCCGGGTAAGCCACACCCACTTGACCTTGACATTTGAACCTGACCTTTGACTTTGACCTTTAACCTTGACCCCTCATAAATCATTAACCTTTGAACTTGACCCCTCATAAATCATTGACCTTTGACCTTGAGGGTCATAAATCATTGATTTATGAGGGGTCATAAATCACTGTTTGACTAAAGGTGTCCCCTTAAATTCTCTTAAGGGGATTGTGTGGTGTGAGACTATGTGTAGGAATTAAGAGTGTGTTACTGTGAGTGTTGAGCGAATCTTTCATCAGACCAAATTGGCAAGGCAAGAAGGCAGTCCGTGGCCAAGCAAGGGGTCAGGGGTTGGAGAGAAGCAACAAGATCTGTGTCCAAGCAAGGTTCGAGGATCGAGGGAGGCAGTCCAGAATCCAACAGGAAAGTCGAGACACAAAGCTCGATCACAGGAGACACGGGAAGTACTGCGGGAAACACAAGGGACATAAGACACAGAAACTGGGAAGACACAGTGAGAGCGCAAGTATGTGGGATGGAAGCCAAAGAGGAGATGCTTACTATGATGGGTTAACTACGTTCCGGCGCTGGATTTTCGGGTCCGCTGGTCTTAATACTGCCCCACTTCATCAGTCAAGTGCGCTGCTTGCTGATCGCCTGCAGCCTCGCCCGCACGTGGCCGTGATGCGGCAAGAGCGAAAAGGGGCGTGTCCTGGCGCACTGCCAGCAGAGGCGTCGGCAGCGCTTGAAGCCGAGGACATGCGGGACTGTGCATGCACCGTGACAGTTCCACTAATCCGGGTCTTCTCTGCCTCTCACTGCACGGCACTCTTACATCTTACTTACTGCGGAAGAACGAAACATGATGGATGGTTAATAACAAATAATGGCAATAAAGTAGAATATTTAAAAAAATGTTATGTCCTTATGTGTGAGCGTGTATGTTGCGTTGAGAGTATTAGACGCTCAAACACCTGACCGCTTCACTTTTGTATTTAACAATGAATGATATTGAGTCTTACACCGAGGCATACAGTCTGCATGAATACACCTATTTATTTTTGTATACGTCTCATCATGAACTGTACAATCACTGTAAACAATGCTATCACTCTCATACATGTTTGTTACAAGCAGCCAGCTGACACGCTCGCTTCGGATTGGTTCTAAACAGTATGTGTGAGGTAAATGGTGAAAGCCTGATTTTAGTGGATGGGAATTAAAGTATTCTTTTCTTCATCTTACTTCCTTTTTGATCACTTTTCCCGGACAGCAGTGCATGTGTCATGCTGCGAGGAGGATGAAGATGAAAAATATGCATATTAAAAGCCACACATCGAACCTCTGACCAAATGATGACTGCAATTAAATGCACTTTTTGGTCTTAAATAGATATGATTCCTGCATAAGTTAGTAAAAATAAACATATTTGTATAACAGGAGTATGTCCTGCTTAACTTAAAATGGAATAAATTGAGTGTGCAGCTTTATGATCATACAGGTCTCCAACTTTCATAACTATGAAAACTACAGTGACAAAAAGAGAGGTGAGATATTTGTTTCACTATTTTAGTTGGCAATTTTGCTTTTTTATGAAGAATATGTCCTCTCAGTGAGATTGTTGTCTTTATGTTATGTTTTGCAATTTAGCATTAAATCAAAGCATCACACATATTCTCAATAAAGTGGAATAAATGACACGACACTAATAGTTTTAACTTGCCACATACCTCTATTCGCCTACCAAAGGGTGCAAACTGGATACGGTATATATATATATATCCATCCATTTTCTACCGCTTATATATATATATATATATATATATATATATATATATACATATATATATACTGTATCCAGTATATATATATATATACACACACAAAAATAGATATTCTGGCCCCAAGCCAAAACCTTTTGACCCGATGTGGCCCCCGAGTCAAAAAGTTTACACAGACCTTTAATCGGGCTCTTTGTTTGTTATAATCAGAATAGCAACTGTAACACCCATGAATGTCACACCAACAGCTGAGTAGCGCAAGCAACAATTTAATGTCCATGTATATCATACATACATCAGATGCTGGCCACACCCATAAGTCGGTAATGCTAATGTATTTTTTTTATCCAGTGCTGATTAGCGCCTCCGGCTGTTATTTGCTTTCATAGACCAAGCACCGAGCTACAATAGGAAAATTGAATAAAGGCATTAATTGGATCATTTACTTTGCAGCATCCTACAATTCTATTAATGCTCCAACAATATCGTACACATTTTTGCTTGATTTTTGAGCTTAAACAGATTGACAACAGCTGGAAGTAAAGGCAAATTGAAACCTATTGGAAAAGGTTGCTATAGCGCTGATGTACTGAACTTTAGCTTTTTTCAGTCAGCTCTTGCTTTTGCAGTCGCAGAACCAAGGATGGGTCAGAGGTCATGCTAAACAACAGTTTCACATGTGTTATGTAAGTAGGGTAGAAAATACTGGAATTTCCCTTTAATTATATAAAGGAGGTAAAGGGAGGAGGCGGAAGAAGTGAGGGAGGGAACGGGGGTGTGGGGTGGGGAAAATTAATTTTCTTTGTGGCTCTTATTGTGCTGTGCTGCAGCTGGTGATGAATGACAGACAGGGAGCTCTTTGCTGGAGGAGAAAGAGGAGGAAGGCTAATGGAATTGTACTGAATCAGTCCTGAAATTCACGAGAAAAAAACACAAGGTTGTTATTTTTCTCTCTCAATGCCATGTCTTGTTAAATACATGCACTCTCATACTGTCTTTATTGGAATACTCCTTTCAAAAGCATGTGCACTTTCCCGTATGTTGACTACAATGACAAATTTGTTTTAATCCATGGTGAAATCAGCTCCAGGGAACTAATATATCTCGCCCCTATCACAACTTCATTTCCAGCCCACGAATGCTGTGTTGGCAGCTCATCTAGCACAGAAGACTTTTGTGTTGTGTTATAATGACGAAAGGTTCTGCGGGGCCATACAGTAGCAGGCCGGTGAAAGAAGGTCCTGAAAAGTGTTTTGTTTGTGTGTTGATTCAGTTTATGGTGCAATTCTACACTGATAATGTGCAGTTGAGCAGGCAGTCAATCGAGAAAGTCTTCATACATTACTTTTTTCCAGCTGGCCACGCTTAGCCTGGCTTATAGTTTTCTTATTGATCCTTTCTTGTGGTAATTGAATTCACTGTAGGAATTGTGCGCAGTTAAATCAAACTAAACAGCTTTTGGGTTTATTTGATATAGTGGCATTGATTATCTCCATCACATTTCAACTATTATTTCCTACTTCTTAATAGTATGTACTAGAGATGCGTGGATAGGCAATTATATCATACGCAACCGCATCACTAAAGTCGTCATCTACCCGCAATCCACCCGAACTAACATTTCATCAAAGCCACACCCGCCCGTTGTTATATATCTAATATAGACGATACAAGGCATTAGCGAGGTTAGAAAGTGTAACTCTCTCCAAATAGCACAGACACAATGGCTTTCTTGAACTGATTTATTTGAAGGCTTACTTTCCCTTCAAATTCACAGTAAAAACTGTAATAAATAAAGCACGTTACAAACGTAAAAATAATAACATGCACAGCATGTGGATCAAACATTTTACCAAGTAAAATACCAACAAACCACAAATACCTCGTTGGCCATACCCGGAAGTAGCTTCCTTACATCCGTCGACAGACCAAACGAGACACTTCAAAATAAAAGTATCCCCACATACTGTTTCAAAGAGTGCTGCTCGTTTTTCGTATGTGGGTAACAACATTTAACTATTTATAAATGGTTGATTTCTATAGGCTAGTAAGGTAAAGTGTTGTACCTGACAAGTTTGGGCTACCTTGCTTCTGCAGCCTTCATCAGAGGTGTCACGTGATGTTAGCGTGACATTGTCTGTGACGTGATGTATGGTTTGTACCATCAAGAGTTGTCAGCTACAACACTTTACCTACTAGCCTGTATAAATCAACCATTTATAAATACACGTTAGTAGGCTAAATGAACCTCTTCAACATAACATTTAACTATGTATAATGTAGCGGCTGGCTACGGGGTGTTAGCCAATGACTTTGGCTGGGGGGCGGGACTTCCGGGAGAGATAGGGAAGTGACGTTATCGACAGGAAGTGAGAGTTCGAGTCATCCCGGGAAAAGCGTTTAGAGACATGAGAGCTGTTGTATTACATCTTGTGCAATAAAGACAAGACAAACGAAGAAGTTTTATGAGCTTACATTCCTGGGATTATTACAATATATATTTCCGAATTGGTTCAACCGCCACCCGCCCGAATCTATTTAAAATCTATTTTTTCGTCATGTCACCCGCCCGGACTCCGCGGTTGTGACCGCAAACCGCGCATCTCTAGTATGTACATAGTATGTGCATACTATGTGCATGTCAGCACAGTGGTACTGGGGTGAGTGCGTTTGCCTCACAACACGAAGGTCATGGGTTCGAGCCTGCGCTCAGGATCTTTCTGTGTGGAGTTTGCATGTTCTCCCTGTGAATGCGTGGGTTCCCTACGGGTACTCCGGCTTCCTCCCACCTCCAAAGACATGCACCTGGGGATAGGTTGATTGGCAACACTATATTGTCCCTAGTGTGTGAATGTGAGTATGAATGTTGTCTGTCTATCAGTGTTGGCCCTGCGGTGAGGTGGCGACTTGTCCAGGGTGTAATGCCTCCCGCCCAATTGTAGCTGAGATAGGCTCCAGCACCCCCCGAACCCAAAGGGAATAAGCGGTAAAAAAATGGATGGATGGATGGAATTTGTTACGTAATTAATTACTCGTTACTTTACAAAAAAACTATTTGAATTACTAATGGAATTTCAATTTACCAAATGTAATTATTTACTAGAGAAAAGTAATTAACGTGTTATTTAAAAAAAAAAAAGCAAGTGTCTGGATATGGAAGATGAGAGAAAATTCATGCCTTGAAAAGGCGGTGCCTGTTATCAAGTGACGTGTGACGTTAGTGAGAGCGTGCTCAGAGCAGCATTTTAGCTGAACTGTGTTTGTTAGCTTCGCAGTGGCATTTTGCAGCTACGTTAAATCTTTTTACTAGATTGCATTAGCAATAGTTAAAAAAGATATTCAAAGGCCTACTGAAACCCACTACTACCGACCACGCAGTCTGATAGTTTATATATCAATGATGTGAAGTGAAGTGAATTATATTTATATAGCGCTTTTCTCTAGTGACTCAAAGTGCTTTACATAGTGAAACCCAATATCTAAGTTACATTTAAACCAGTGTGGGTGGCACTGGGAGCAGGTGGGTAAAGTGTCTTGCCCAAGGACACAACAGCAGTGACTAGGATGGCGGAAGCGGGAATCGAACCTGCAACCCTCAAGTTGCTGGCACGGCCACTCTACCAACCGAGCTATGCCGCCCATATGATGAAATATTAACATTGCAACACATGCCAATACGGCCTTTATAGTTTACTAAATTACAATTTTAAATTTCCTGCGATGTATCCTGTTGAAAACGTCGCGGAATGATGACGTGTATGATGACGCGTGTTTGTGACGTTATTGGTTGGAGGGGACACTTTAGCCCAGCACCACTTACGGTTAAGAGTCGTCTCATCGTGCAATTACACAATATTTTGGACATCTATTTTGCTGAATCTTTTGCAATTTGTTCAAATAATAATGGAGACTATAAAGAAGAATGCTGTTGGTGGAAAGCGGTGGATTGCAGCTGCCTTTAGCAACCAAAACACAGCCGGTGTTTCTTTGTTTGTTGTGAAGCTTTAATATGGAACAGAGCGGTCAAGCAAACATGTTTCCCTACCACATGTCAACCGGCAGATTTCAGTGAGAAAATTGTGGTAATAAGTCGGCTCTTATCGGAGACATGAGTAAATGTGTCTAATAACATCTGAATCGCTCAATTAATGGGGAAATCGTCGCTTTCTCGGTCCGAATCGCTCTTGCTGCTGGTGGCTATGATTATAAACAATGTGAGGATGTGAGAGCTCTACAACCCGTGACGTCACGCGCACATCGTCTGCTACTTCCGGTACAGGCAAGGCTTTTTTATTAGCGACCAAAAGTTGCGAACTTTATCGTCGATGTTCTCTACTAAATCCTTTCAGCAAAAATATGGCAATATCGCGAGATGATCAAGTATGACACATAGAATGGACCTGCTATCCCTGTTTAAATAAGAAAATCTCATTTCAGTAGGCCTTTAATGTGCTTTGATGGCTGTCTTTCCTTGTCCACAAAAACAGGGTGTGAACGTGTCTGGAGCCGTTGGGTCGTTCTTGACCGGAGAGAGCACAGCCAGGCGGGTGCCGGGTACAGGGTTTTTATTTTTCACTTTACAATCTATATTTTTTAATGTTTTGCTTTTCAGCAATTAGTGGACTGCCGCTCCTTCCGTCCGCGTCTCTGCCTCGCGTCTGTTCCCCAACACCTTCTCATGGTCCTCCGCGCCCCTGATAAAGAGACAGGTGATTAGACGACTCGTTCCAGCTGAGAAATCTCCTCACCTGTCATCGCTTCACAGCCGGCTCCTGTGCACGCCTCGCCCGCAGGGGAAGCGTCGACCACGCCCCTCCACATGCCTCCACCGCCAGTTTAAGGCCGGTCATCCGTCCGGCCGTGACCACTCCCCCCCCCGCACCTGTAGAGGGGCGAGAGAGGTAGTCGGCCACGGCCATCTACGTACCCGGCCGGTGGACCACCCGGAAGTTGTAGGG
Organism: Nerophis ophidion; assembly: GCF_033978795.1. NCBI lineage: Eukaryota > Metazoa > Chordata > Actinopteri > Syngnathiformes > Syngnathidae > Nerophis > Nerophis ophidion. The sequence continues at coordinate 41,760,476 of NC_084612.1, forward strand.
TTGAAACGCTAGGTACCACCGGGTGATCCGTGCGTTAGCATCCTTCATGCGGTGGAGCCACTGGAGCGGCTTGTGGTCCGAGCAGAGGCTGAAGGGGGGCCCCAACAGGTAATACCGGAGGGCCCCGACCGCCCATCGGACCACGAGGCACTCTCTCTCCACCGTACTGTATCTCGCCTCCCGGTCCGAGAGCTTCCGGCTGATGTATAGGATGGGGCGGTCGACACCCCCCACCTGCTGCGACAACACTGCCCCCAGCCCCCGCTCCGACGCATCCACCTGCAGGCAGAAAGGGATGGAGAAGTTAGGCATGCACAGTACCGGCTCCTCGCAGAGTGCAGATTTTACCTGTTCGAACACCTGCTGGCACTGCTCCGTCCACTGGACCAGTTCTGGCGCACCCTTCCGGGTGAGGCCGGTCAGGGGGCTGGTCAAGTCCGCGAACAGGGGAATGAACCGGCGGTAGTACCCGGCCATGCCCAAAAACCGCCTCACCTCGTCTTGGGGGGTGGGCATGCCGCGATCGTCGTCGTTTTGTCAACCTGCGGTTGCACTTGCCATCCCCCTCCCCCCCCCAAGTGGTACCCCAGATACTGTACCTCCCTCCGACCAATCGCACACTTCCCGGGGTTGGCGGTGAGCCCCGCCCGCCTCAAGGACTAAAGCACCGCCCCCACCCGCTGCAGATGTTCCTCCCAGCTGTATGCAGATGCGTAGGCCGCGTGGGGTCGCAGCACCCGGTCCATGAGGCGCTGGAACGTCGCGGGCGCACCGAACAATCCAAACGGGAGTGTCACGAATTGGTATAAGCCTTCTGGAGTGGAACAGGCCATTTTTTCCCGGGACTCTGGCGATAAGGGAATCTGCCAGTAGCCCTTGGTTAAATCCAGTGTGGAAAAAAAACGCGCAGTGCCTAGCCGATCCAGGAGCTCGTCGACCCAAGGCATTGGGTACGCGTCGAAATGTGACACCTCATTCACCTTGCGGTAATCCACACAGAACCGTATAGACCCATCCTTCTTCCCCACTAGAACGATGGGACTACACCATGCACTGTGGGACTCTTCTATTACTCCCAACTCCAGCATGGTTTTTAATTCTTCCCAGACCATTTTGCGCTTGTGCTCGGGAAGTCGATAGGGACGAGACCGCACCGTAATCCGTGGGCTGGTCTCAATGCGATGGGAAGATGAGGTTTGTGCGCCCAGGCCACGCGGAGAACACATCTGAAAAGCGACGCTGTAATTCAGCAACCTCCGCTCTTTGAGCCAATGTGAGCTGGTCATCACAAGGAAGGGGAGGGGGCGAGGCGGAGCGCGGGACCTCCAGCCCCAGCTCCTCCTCCTCCTTCACTACCGTCACCATGGAGACAGGCTCGGCCTTCCTCCATGCCTTCAGCAGGTTCACGTGGTAAATTTGCAGGTCCCCGCCCCGGTCCAAGCGCCGGACCTCGTAATCTACCTCGCTAGTCTGCCGTGTGACCACAAAGGGCCCTTGCCACTTGGCCAGTAATTTAGAGCTGGAGGTTGGGAGTAGTACAAGTACTTTTTCTCCTGGTAAAAATGTTCTCAGCTGGGTCCCCCGATTATACGTGCGCTGTTGTCGTTGTTGGGCGCGGAGTAAATTTCCCCGTGATAAGTGCGCCACCTTGTGAAGTTTTGCTCGCATTACCAACACATATTTAATCTCATTTTTACTGCGGCTGGAGCCTTCCTCCCAGCTTTCTTTAATAAGGTCCAGCACGCCGCGCGGCCCCCTGCCGTAAAGTAACTCAAAGGGCGTAAAACCGAGGGAGGTCTGGGGTGCCTCCCGCATCGCAAACATCAAGGGATCCAGCCATTTGTCCCAATTAGGTCTGGCCTCGTGTATGAATTTACGGATCATGGCTTTCAGTGTTTTATTCAATCTTTCCACCAGGCCATCCGTTTGCGGATGGTAAACGCTGGTCCGGATAGATTTAATTCCCAGTAATCCGTATAATTCCTTTATCGTGCGCGACATAAAGGATGTGCCCTGGTCAGTAAGGATTTCTTTCAGAATCCCTACCCGGGTGATGACCGAAAACAGTGCTTGTGCTACACTCTTTGCCGAGATGGAGCGCAGCGGCACCGCTTCGGGATATCGGGTTGCGTAATCCACTAGGACTAACACAAATTGATACCCCCATGTGTTCGGGTAAAATGGTCCGATGAGGTCCTTTCCAATTCTATCGAATGGGACCTCTATGAACGGTAATGGCTGCAACGGGGCTTTTGGGATGGCCGCCGAGTTCACCAGCTGGCAGTCCGGGCAGGCAGCACACCATCGGCAAATGTCCGCCCGGATGCCTGGCCAATAGAACCGGACCATGACCCGATTAAGTGTTTTTTCGTACCCCATGTGGCCCGTGAGGGGACTGCAATGCCCCGCCTGGAAAACAATTTCCCGGCGGGGTTTTGGCACCAACAATTGGGTGTATTCTTCGCCTGTTTGAGTGTCACGGGTCACTCGGTATAGCCTATCTCTTATAATGGAAAAGTGGGGAAATACCCGCCTTTTCCCCGGGCGCACCAGCTGACCGTCGATGTAATCCACCTGGTCCCAGGCCGCACGCAGAGTTTCATCGCAGGACTGTTCGAGGGGAAAGTCTTCATCGCAGGACTGTTTGAGGGGAAAGTCCTCCGTGGATCTCCACTAGGTTCCGGGGGAGCCTCCCGCAAAGCCCCTGCCGGTTCCCGCTCGGCAGCGCCGCTCGAACCCGCGTCGCCACTGAGTACTGCGCGGATACTTCCCTGTCCTACAGCCCGTGAACGCCTCCCCATACATTATTCAATTAGTTGGCTAAACCCCGGCCAATTTGTCCCTAAAATCAGGGGGTGCGTAAATTGTGCGCTTACGGCAACCTTTACGGTATGTTTTTGGCCCTTATGCCAGATTTCCATAGGCACAATAGGGTACGTGTGCACATCCCCATGTATACACGTTATCCTCCCTTGTGTCGCGTGCCTCAATGCCCCGGGTCGTACCAGGTTTTGGTGGATCATGCACTGTTTTCAGCCCGAATCCACCATAGCCTGGTTTGTACTCCCTTGTACCCTTACCGGGACGCAATACGTCTCCCCTGGATCGGGGTGGGCTGCTGAAGGCCCGGCAACCCGTATCACCTGGTCCACCTCCATTGCGGAGCACTCCCACCTCAGGTGACCGGGCTGTCCGCACCCCCAACACACCTGCCCTGCTGTTCGCAGTGCCATCTGCGGGGGAAGCCCGCTATCAGCAGGGCTGGTACCCTGAAAGAGAGGAGCAGAGACACCGTTATATCCCCTCACCCCCCCCTTATGATGATGTTCGTGTGTGTGTGCGTCTTTTCTTTTTTGTTTGGTGGTCATGTCCGAGGCTGATACCTGCTCATAGAACGGCGTGGGCCTTGTCGGTCGGGAACAGGGCCCCAATGGCGCTGTTGCCACCGGCGGTGCGGATCGTCTGCGCGGGGCAGGTGTGGGTCTTTCTGTCGGTCTTGGGGTCCCCTCCTCCCTCTGTGCGTCGCGATGGACCGCCAGGTGATTTCCCGCCAGGTTTACCGCTTCGGTCAGGTTTTGGGGCCGGTGGTACCTCACCCACGCCGCGGTCCGTGTCGGGATGGCCTCCAGGAACTGCTCCAGCAAGATGAGCTCGGACATCTGGTTGTCCTGGCTGGAGCCATCTTGCTGCCGCATCCCGGAGCTGTTGCCCAAGAGCGAACGGTCGGTCCTCTGGTCCTAGTTTCAAGGACCGGAAGCGGCGCCGATGGTCTTCTGCCGTGCTGCCGACCCGGTCCAGGATTGCCCTCCTTAGGTGTTGGAACTCTACCCGGGCCGCTGCTGGCAGGCTGAGCGCCGCTCGCTGCGCCTCCCCCGCTAGGAGTGGCAACAGCCTCACCCCCCACTCTTCTTGAGGCCATCCGCACGCTGTTGCGGTGGCCTCAAAGATGTCGACGTAGGCCTGTGGATCCTCGGACTCCGCCATGCGCTGCATGGAGGCCTTCGCTCCGGCGCTTGGTGACCCCCCCCCCCCCTCTGTCCATCAGCGACTGCGGCTGGCTAGCCGCAGATACTTCTGCCAGCACTCTCCCAAGTGCCTCCAGTGGGGTCGGTGCAGTCATTCTATTCTTCCTTTTTTATCTTCCTGGATTCGTTTAGCTGGGCGCCAATATGAACGTGTCTGGAGCCGTTGGGTCGTTCTTGACCGGAGAGAGCACAGCCAGGCGGGTGCCGAGTACAGGGTTTTTATTTTTCACTTTACAATCTATATTTTTTAATGTTTTGCTTTTCAGCAATTAGTGGACTGCCGCTCCTTCCGTCCGCGTCTCTGCCTCGCGTCTGTTCCCCAACACCTTCTCATGGTCCCCCGCACCCTTGATAAAGAGACAGGTGATTAGACGACTCGTTCCAGCTGAGAAATCTCCTCACCTGTCATCGCTTCACAGCCGGCTCCTGTGCACGCCTCGCCCGCAGGGGAAGCGTCGACCACGCCCCTCCACACAGGGTTTGTAAGCTCTTCACATATCAGTCATTGATTTGTTGTTCATTATTATTTCGAAGTAGTAGTATGAGTGTGTGTAGTTAGCCTACATGTTGTCTGCAGTGTGATATTTATTTTTCCTATTTAATATAAAGTTCATTTTAGTGTGGTGCTGGTTGTTGCTTTTTTTTTTTTTTTTAGTAAAAAGTGACTTCCTGCATTGAATTTCCTGTGCGTCTAGCATCTAGTTGACATACCACCACCACAAATGGAACGTGCCACGTTACATCAAACACATTGTTACCAGCGTTTAATGTATTAGTTAGATTACTTGTTACTAGTAAAAGTTATTAACGCCATTATTATGTAATGCTGTTTACTCTTAAACTGGTTAAATGCTATTTTGCAACAAAACTAATTAATTTTAGGAAAAACTTCCGTTTAATTTCATTCAAATGTGATTAAAAAAAGGAAATCAGTCAATTAATTACAATTAAAAAGTGTGGAAAAAGTGTTGTATTGGGGTGTGGCTCAAAATAAAATTCTGCTTAGGACACCAACTTAGCCAGCGACAGCTCTGGTTGAGCATCTGAGAATTGTGGCCATTGCCTGATTAATGAAACAGGTCATTAATCGGCACTGTAGGGAGGAAAACGTATAGTTTAACCAAGAATCCAACACTGAAAGAAAACTCATAGGCAGTTTTGGTATTTCCCATCCCCCTCTTTGTACCAGATTCTTCACGCTGCACCTTTAACCTCATTAGAGGTTATTATAGTCCCCTGCCATCAGGACATGTACTTCTCCTTCACTAGAGCTTGATCCATGGAGGTAAAGTTAAACCCATTTTACCATGAGCTCTTCTTAAATGCAACTAGATCTGACTGTCTGATGATTGAAAACACGAGACAACATCACTGTCAATGTGAAACATTATTAATTTATTGTTCACATTTTATTTTAAGTGTAGATATCATGTTTGAGTTATTTTGAAAATGTATAACCAAGGGAAGAATAAGGGACCCCTTTGTATTCGAGAGTGGGGCAAATCTACTCCATCACAAAAAGGGAAATAATTTCCTTAGTTTATCTGGATTTGCAGCAAAACTTAATAGGTTCTTGATACAAGGAAGCAAAAATGTTAATGGAAATTGTATGGAGGTTAATTTTTGTCTTTTTTTACAAAAGCTTTTTTTGACACTGAATTTTTGGAACTGAATTTTCAGCGTTCTGTGAACAGATTGTTTTTTTTTTACATGAAGTCGGGCTGAAAACTTCATAGAAAACCAATTGTTAGTAAAACGTGTGTGCTTAAAAATTCAGTGTTTTAAAACTCAATGTTTAAAAATTCAGTGTCGGAAAGTTCATAGTATAAAATTTAGTGTGTAAAAATTCTGTGTATAAAAATGAATGTATAAAATAATCAGTGTATTAAGATTTAGTGTTAAAACAAATCAGTGCTGAAAAATTAACTGTGTGAAGCATTAGCTTACAAAAAAATCATTAAAAAAAATGTACTGCTTCAAAATGTAAAACCCATTTCCAGTCAATTAAGACAGAAGCAATCGATCCTGTCTCTTAACCAGCAAATAAGGAGTCAAGTTTGAAATCATGTGATAGTACACTTACAGAGAGGCTGGTTATACAGAACTGCACGCCACAGGCCGTGTAATCTGCTGCATGTGCTTGGAAACGTGGAGGTTGCTGTACATTAGTGAAAAAAACCCAAGATTCCGTAAAAAAGAATCAAAGATGGTACAAACACTCACACAATATTGACTGATGCTAAAAATGTAATAACAGACCATCTCGAAAACAGAAATTATTTTAAGTTTTTTACTGAATAAGACACTCAGAAAGTACATGAAAATACAGAAAGTGGATTTACATAGTTAACTGAACAATAAAACACCGAATATTGACAATATCTGAACGTTGCTCCTCTACTACAGACCACCTCCTTGATCGACATTTTATAATCAAGCAATAACAACAAGGGGCAAAATATAAACGCAAAGTGCAAAAACAACATCTACATCTTCAATACAATATCACTGTTCTGCAGAACTTTGTTGTAAAAATTTGCATCCGTCTGACATTCGCATCTCAGGCTTGTTGCTGTGCAAACAATCCCCACTCACTCGGCTTCTTGCGTCATCTGCATTGAGCAGAGCTTTTTACGGGTACTGTAGTAATCCGTATGTCATCCATTTTCTACCGATCGACCCTCTCGTGGTCGCGGGGGTTGCTGGACCCTATCCCAGCTGCATTTGGCCAGATGGCGGGGTACACCCTGGACAAGTAGATACCTAACCATTTGTGTAATTTCTATAGTTTTTGAAAATATCTTGCAGTTGCATTGAAATTTTTATAATGTTGTACCATGCCCAGGTAACTGGCATTTTCATGCTGTTTTGCAAGACCTGTGTCACATGACTTTAAACTTGGCACCTCATTGGCTGCTTCTGAGACAGGATCGATTGCTTCAGTCTTAAATGAAAAAGTGGGTCTTGAATTTCAACGCAACAAGTTTTTCTCCACTGACTTTAAAAACAATTAATGTTTGTATATTGAATTTTAAAATTACAGAATTTTTAAACATACAAGTTTTGCTAACATTTTTTAAATTAAATTGTCAGCATAATTTGATGTACAAACATTTATTTTCACAAAATTCAAACGCAAAAAATGTTGTTACATAAATTTAGGGTAAAAAACAACTTTCAGAACAGACACAAATTACCCTCCATAAAATTGGCTGTATAGTTTTTGCACAATCCTGCTAACTGACTAACGGACACAGGCTAAAAAAGGAAAAAACTACCGCCGACTTCAGTTTTGGAAAAAAATAAATATAAAATGTACAGATGTATTGTTTTGCCCATCCCTTCACCAAAAGTGAAGTGACAAAAATAGTAAAAAGAAAAAAATAACATAACACCGTTGGCACTGCAGCACTAGCCTAACACTTAGTGATGTGTGCCTTGATACTGAAATATCAATAATACCGATACCAGATATTTATGTTCTAATATTACGTCTCGTCTCGATTACTGTAACGTATTATTTTTGGGTCTCCCCATGTCTAGCAATAAAAGATTACAGTTGGTACAAAATGCGGTTGCTAGACTTTTGACAAGAACAAGAAAGTTTGATCATATTACGCCTGTACTGGCTCACCTGCACTGGCTTCCTGTGCACTTAAGATGTGACTTTAAGATTTTACTACTTACGTATAAAATACTACACGGTCTAGCTCCAGCCAATCTTGCTGATTGTATTGTACCATATGTCCCGGCAAGAAATCTGCGTTCAATGGACTCCGGCTTATTAATGATTCCCAGAGCCCAAAAAAAGTCTGCGGGCTATAGAGCGTTTTCCGTTTTAGCTCCAGTACTCTGGAATGCCCTCCTGGTAACAGTTCGAGATGCTACCTCAGTAGAAGCATTTAAGTCTCATCTTAAAACTAATTTGTATACTCTAGTCTTTAAATAGACCCCCTTTTTAGACCAGTTGATCTGCCGTTTCTTTTCTTTTTCTCCTCTGTCCCACTCTCCCTTGTGGAGGGGGGCCAGTCCGGTGATGGCCATGGATGAAGTACTGGCTGTCCAGAGTCGAGACCCAGGATGGACCGCTCGCCTGTGTATCGGCTGGGGACATCTCTGCGCTGCTGATCCGCCTCCGCTTGGGATGGTTTCCTGCTGGCTCCACTATGGACGGGACTCTCGCTACTGTGTTGGATCCACTTTGGACTGGACTCTCACGGTTGTGTTGGATCCACTATGGATTGAATTTTCACAGTATCATGTTAGACCCGCTCGACATCCATTGCTTTCGGTCCCCTGGGGGACTGTCACTGTCACCGACGTCCCACTGGGTTGAGTTTTCCTTGCCCTTATGTGGGCTCTACCGACGATGTTGTTGTGGTTTGTGTTTTGGTTTGTGCAGCCCTTTGATACACTAGTGATTTAGGGCTATGTAAATAGACATTGAGTGATTGATTGATAATATCAATTCTCATATCAAAATTTTGATCATTTTTGATACTTTAATTTAGTTATATGAGATAATGTTTTTTCATTAAAGGGGAATTGCACTTTTGTTTTAAATTGTGTTGTAAATCGTTCACAATCATTATGAAAGACTTGGCGGATGAATTTTAATTTACTGCATCCTAAATATTAAATAAAAGCCATCAAAAGTCGGCTTACAATGGAGCCTATAGGAGCCGCACTATTCTGCTTATAAAGTGCATCAAAAACATCTAAACACCTCCACTAAGGTTTTATTTAAATGATGTAAGTATATATGTAATGTAGTAAGAGGCACATTTATAATAACACTTAAAGTTTACGTATTTTGATCATTTTAAGCAAAAACGGCACATTCTTTTAAAAAAACGCATCAAACCGTTTGTTTTTTTCCCCCATTTGCTTTTTTATTACACACTGCAGACTTCATGTAAGCCAACAAGCATAATAAAACATCACTTACTGTATAAGGGCTGCTGTAGGATGCTGACTGCAAGGATGTTCATATAGGCCAGTTTTCGATGAAGAATGACCATAATCCTAGCAAAGAATTGGCCGTTAAAGTGTACCAATTTGTTGCAATACGTTTTGTCCTTCTACTATCTCGGTTAGAGGCATGATTTATGATCTAAAATAAAGTTTGACAAGCAAGGAAGCTTGAAAGCAGCTGATCAGTCAATCATGTCAACAAGCACGTTATCACGGCGCTGCTATAAATAGTGTGTCTGCGTTGACGCTTATAATAACAATATCACTAATACTTGGTTAATATTGCAGTCAGGAAATGTAAATGGAGTATTATTGCCGTGTTTTGGATGTTTTTATTGGGTTTTATGGGCAGAATGGAGGAGCTACCATTCTGCTGTAAGATGACTTTTATTATGTCTTTCATAATGGAAAACAAGTTCAGTTCCCCCTTAACAGGAACACAGTGTGAAACATCTAAATCATTGAGATCTTGTCTAATTAAGAGAGGCGATTGGCGGGAACTACTTTTTATTTTGCCTCGTCCAGGGGTTGGCAAGCCAAAATGTTGAAAAAGCCATATTGAACCAAAAATACAAAGAAAAAATCCGTCTGGAGCCGCAAAAAATTAAAAGCCTTATATAAGAGTCTATATTAGCCTACTATCAAAATGACTATGTGTCACAGGTTGATGCTAATGCTAATATTACATGTGAACAGAAATGTTCACATGTAATATTAATTCTACACATTTTTACATTATTGGAAAACATTAGTGAAACGGAGGTTGAAGGTGAGATAATTTCCGTAAATGACTGGTTTAGAATTGCCAAAGGTATAGATGTGTGTGCCTAAATTAAAGGAAACGGCAGGCTATCTTCTACTATCCCATCCATCCATTTTCTACCGCTTATTCCCTTTTGGGGTCGCGGGGGGCGCTGGCGCCTATCTCAGCTACAATCGGGCGGAAGGCGGGGTACACCCTGGACAAGTCATCACCTCATCGCAGTATCTTCTACTAATGGATTTATTAATCTTTGCAAGCTGGGTAACATTCGCTGTAGTCTTGAACGGCACACAAACAACTATCAGAATTGCAGCCAACATTACATACAGATAATGTTATGAGACATTCACATATAAATTAAATACACAGAGGGCATACGTAAAGGAAAATAAACCTCAAATATACCGAGAGTACAAACCAGGCATAATAATGCAATGTGTACATACAGCTAGCCTAAATTACATGTTAGCATCGATTAGCTTGCAGTCATGCAGTGACCAAATATGCTTGATTAGCACACCAAACAAGTCAAAAACATCAACAAAGCTCACCTTTGTGCATTCATGCACAGCATTAAATAAATAAATAAATGATAAATGGGTTGTACTTGTATAGCGCTTTTCTACCTTCAAGGTACTCAAAGCGCTTTGACACTACTTACACATCAACCCATTCACACACACATTCACACATCAAAAGTTTTATGGACAAAATGTGACAAACAAAGAGTGGCATAAAATATGTTTTTCTGTAGCAGCGTCGCAGAAAGTTATACATTTAAACAAACTACAGTGAGTTCAAGGGCTGCTGAAATTAGTAGGACAAAACGACGCTCGCCAAATACTCTCATCAGTGAAGCATGTTTAATACAAACAGTGGGATTTCTAACAATTAGGAATATTTGTGTCATGTTTGCCCTCCCAGAGAAATAGTATCAAAACAAAAAATATATTTTTCCCCCCTCATATTTTTCCATTTCCACACATTTTTGAAAAATTCCAGGGAGCCACTAGATCGGCGCTAAAGAGCTTGCCGACCTCCGGCCTGGGCAAAGTTGGACATAATTACCATTTAGCTGCAAGTGATGTACTTATTAAAGTACGTCGGTACTAAAAAGAAAAAGTGATTCCTTGAGATAGTGATGCAGTGGTTTGGTGGAAAAAAAACACGAGTCAATCTCCCCAGTCCTGACCAAACTCATAGTGATGTCCCAAGGAATTACTGCCGCTGCTGTAGCAGCAGAGGGAGTTTTTTTTCAAAAGCAGAAAAGGTTTTGAGGAAAAAAGCAGGACAGACTAAAGGGGAACACCAAAGATATGATTTTGTTCCTGGAAAAAAACCTGCGAATGAAGCATGAGGTGAATGATGACATTACCCTAGTGTCCAAGTTCTTGAAGTTTGTTTGAAAAACTATTTTCGTATAATTTGTAGGATTTTGTCCTCTTCTTTTCTCTATTGTTGGATGGGCTGTAGTGTTATTCTCTGTCTGCTATTCTCTTTGTTATGAGATATGTATTATTATGGGCCTGCTGCAATGCAAGCAGCCCACATTAATATTCCTCATACTTCAACTTTTATTATGACATATTACCGTATTTTCCGCACCATAAGGCGCACCGGGTTATAAGGCGCACCTTCAATGAATGGCCTATTTAAAAAATGTGTTCACATGTAAGGCGGACCGCATTATAAGGCGCATAGAATAGACGCTACAGTAGAGGCTGGAGTTACATTATGCATCCATCAGATGGAGCTGCGCTAAAGGGAATGTCAACAAAACAGTCAGATAGGTCAGTCAAACGTTATTAATAGATTATAAACCAGCGTTCTGAGAACTCTGTTCACTCCCAAAATGAATAAACTGCTGTTCTATTATTTTCCCCGAGGTAAAGTCAGTGACGTGTTATTTTGTTTATCTTTTAACAACAGCAAGGTATAAATTGTATAATATACTTTTACGGTAAATTAAACGTGAGTGCATAAATAGCGTGCTAACAAAATAGTGCAAAGCAATAACAATATATCAATAACTCAACGTTGGTCAAACGTTAATGTCACACAACACAACACACAAAATAAACATGTAAAGCTCACTTTAAGTCATTCCTCACCCACGAATCCCTCAAATTCTTCTTCTTCAGTGTCCGAATGAAACAGTTGGGCTAATACGTTTCTTCTTAGTCATCATTAATGGAGTCTGTGTCACTGCTGTTGTCTAGCAGTTCAGTGACAATTCCTGCCTTCCTGAAAGCTCGGACCACAGTTGAGACTGATATATCAGCCCAGGCATTTACGATCTACTGGCAGATAGTGGCGTATGTCGTCCGGCGCTGTCTCCCTGTCTTGGTGAAGGTGTGCTCGCAGTCTAGCTTTGAATGCCCTGTTGACACCAATATCTAGAGGCTGGAGTTCTTTTGTCAATCCACCAGGAATGACGGCGAGTATGGAATTAGTGCGCTTCATTTGTTTTTTGACACCATCTGTGATATGGGAGTCGTAGATCAATAGGGACAGAACTGTATGAAAAAACCCACCCGGTCTTTTCACATAAATTTCTCTCAACCACTCGCTCATCTTTTCTTCATCCATCCATCCCTTCGAGTTAGCTTTGATGACGCCGGCTGGAAAGTTTTCTTTTGGGTAGCTCTTCCTTTTAAAAATAACCATGGGTGGAATGTTCTGGCCATCAGCCTGGCAAGCGAGAACTACAGTGAAGGACGACTTCTCATTCCCTGTGCTGCGAACATTTACCGTACGTGCTCCCGTTTTATCCACAGTCAAAGGTGAGTGGAACCTCGTCCATGTTGATGATGTGCTCTGGCCGGATCTTTTTTTCAGTAATCTGGTTTTTCCAATATACGCGGAAAGTGGCCAGCTTTTCTTTTTAGTCTTTTGGCAGTTGCTGTGAAACAGTAGTTCCTGTGCGGATGGAGAGATTACGTCTTTTCATTAACCGAAAGCACCAAGAAGCACCGCCTTTAAAGTCATTAGTGGTAAGTTCGCTTGCTAGCGCTGTTGCCTTCATTCGAATAATGATTGTACTAACACTTCTACTTGCTGCTCTCTGTTCAACAAACCACTGTTCGAGTTTGTTCTCCAACTGTAGCCATCTTGCTTTGTTCCCTCGGAAACTCTTTCTGGTCTTCTTTACTTGGCGCAGGTCATCTTGTTGATTCTTTGATGTTTAATTCTCTTGCTGCTGCTCTATTCCCGTGTTCTATTGCGTGACTGATCCCCTTGAGTTTAAACTCTGCGTCATAAGCATGTCTCCTAGTAGGAGCCATTTTGGGGTCTTTAAACATTAGAATAAACACAGAAACGGCACGCCTCCCGCAGTCATATATCCCAGCATGCACTGCGCGCTTCTTCTTCTACGGGGAAAATGAAGTGGGCGGCCGCTTACCGTAGTTGCGAGACCTCCATCCATCCATTTCTACCGCTTATTGTGGCTCAATATTGGTCCATATATAGGGCGCCCCCGATTATAAGGCACACTGTCAGCTTTTGAGAACATTTGAGGTTTTTGGGTGGGCCTTATAGTGCGGAAAATACGGTATTTATATTGGAGGGCAGCACGGTGGAAGAGGGGTTAGTGCATGGGCCTCACAATACGAAGGTCCTGAGTAGTCCAGGGTTCAATCCCAGGCTCGGGATCTTGGAGTTTGCATGTTCTCCCTGTGACTGCGTGGGTTCCCTCCGGGTACTCCGGCTTCCTCCCACTTCCAAAGACATGCACCTGGGGATAGGTTGATTGGCAACACTAAATTGGCCCTAGTGTGTGAATGTGAGTGTGAATGTTGTCTGTCTATCTGTGTTGGCCCTGTATGAGGTGGTGACTTGTCCAGGGTGTACTCTGCCTTCCGCCTGAAAGCAGCTGAGGTAGGCTCCAGCTCCGCCCGCGACCCCACAAGGGACAAGCGGTAGAAAATGGATGGATGGATGTATGGCCATTAAAAGCAACCGAGCGCCTTTGGGGTTTTCCCATTAAAGCAGATGGCGTCCACTCTAATTTACAAGAGCGCGAAAACCCCGAAAATACGATTTTCCTTTCGTGAGCAACCTGTCCTCACGGCCACATCTTTTATCCCACTGTCATGTGTTTCGGCGAACACGTTGACACACATGTGCTCTTTCAGAAAATGTCACTTTTATGGATGTCATGTCTTCCATTTTGCTTCTGTTGGCCCTCAAAGCTAAGAAAGTCAGCTAAATCTCTCCTTGACTCCAATGTTGGATGTCAGCTTGAAAAAAAAATATCCTACTCATTTTCCTACTTTTCTCCATTTATTCAGCGGAACGTTCCTCTAAGCCTTGTGGCCCTCACGTATTTTCACACAAAGTAAAAATCTCTAAGCGTTTGCCCACAATCAGACTTTGTTTGGCATGAAGTTTTTCCACAAACCCTACATAAACTGCTGTGCCATTGTGTAATGGTGGCATGTTCATCTAATTACAAGAAGTCCTGTGAAGTCACGTGACAGCCCCTGCTCTTGGGTATCTGAGTCGGTGTTTGTACAGGAGCGTAACTAAAAGTTCAATGGGCACATGACAGACAACAGGGCCACCTGCGGTACAAAAATTATGTTGTTTTCAATAAGCGTTAATGTCGTTAACTGCTGGCATACTTGTGAGTATGCTAACTTTTTTTTGCTAGCGTCTTCAATATTAGCATGCTAATGTTTTATGCTAGCATTTTTGCTACTTTCTAGGTCTACACCAGGGGTCGGCAACCCAAAATGTTGAAAAAGCTTTATTGGACCAAAAATACAAAATCAAATCTGTGTGGAACCGCAAAAAATTAAAAGCCATATTACATACAGAGTGTGTCATGAGATATACATTTAATTATGAGGACTTAAAGGAAACTAAATGAGCTCAAATATAGCTACAAATGAGGCATAGTAATGCAATATATACATATAGATAGCCTAAATAGCATGTTAGCATCGATTAGCTTGCAGTCATGCAGTGATCAAATATGTCTGATTAGCACTCCACACAAGTCAATAACATCAACACATCTCAACTTTGTGCATTCATGCACAACGTTAAAAGTTTGGTGGACAAAATGAGACAGAAAAACAAATGGCATAAATCACGTAAGAGAAAGTTATGCATGTAAACAAACTAGGGTGAGTCCAAGGACCGCCAAAATTAGTAGGACAAAACGGCGCTCGCCAAATACTCGAATCAGTGAAGCATGTTTAATATAAATAGTGTGCTTTATAGCAATTAGGGAGGTTTGTGTCATGTTTGTCCTCCTACAAAAACCAAATTACAACAAAAAATATATTTTTTCCCCTCATCATTTCATTTTCATATATTTTTGAAAAAGCTCCAGAGAGCCACTAGGGCGGCGCGAAAGAGCCACATGCGGCTCCAGAGCCACATGCGGCTCCAGAGCCGCGGGTTGCCGACCCCTGGTATACACCAACAATTACTGCATTTGGTATTTCTTCTTACCCAGTCATGTGCTAGCTTCTGAACGTTAGCATGCTAGTATGCCAACATTAGCAAGGTAACTTTACCAGCTAATATTACACTTATTTCATACACGTAAGCCATACACCTTAGAGTCATATAACTTGGAATGTGACACTTGTTAACTTTTAACGTGCTTATTTTGCATGCTAGCACGCTGACATTAAAGGGCTAACTTTTTTTGTGCAAATGTTACCCTTTTTGTCAAATTCCGCAGCCAAATACCTTATAGTCATTCAACTTGGTATGTGAAACATGCTGACTGTTCACATGTTGACATTAGCATTAATGAGCTAGCTTTTTGAGCTAATTTTGCAACTGTTTACCCTAAAGTCATATAACTTGGTGTGTGACACTTGTTAACTGTTAACGTGTTAACATTAGCATAATAGCACACTTACATTAAAGTGTTACTTTTTCTACATATTATATAGTTTTTACTTTAATTCCGCAGCTCTATAACTTGGTATGTGAAACATGTTACTTGTTAGCATGCTAACATTTACATGCTAACTTGTTCAGCGAATTGCACACTTTTTTTCTCTAATTCCACTGTCTTACACCTTAAAGTCATATAACTTAGAAGTATGACACATGATATATGTTAGCATGCTATCGTTAGCACACATGCTAAGTGTTAGCATTTTAATGTTAGCTATGTGGCTCATTCTGTGAAGTTACACCTAAAACTCTGTCCAGGGCACAGAGAGCAGGCCCATCAAAATGTCTAGTTTTAAATACAGTAATTTTTCAATTTCACCAGAGACATTAGTTATTTTTGCACAAAATAGTAATTTTACTCTGTATCAGAATGAAAAAAGAGTCAATGATATAGCACATCACTTCTACCCAGTCGCCACAATAACAACAACACAGTCCAAAATTCTCAGCATTAAACCTTTTTTTTCGCACATTTTCTCTGTCCAGTTTAGCAGCAATATTTATGACAATTGTTGTAGAGTTATTTTTGAATGTATTACTTATTTAATTTACATAATTAAAATATTAAACTTATCAGTCCGTTCATGAATGTGAATGTGTGATGATCTGTTGCCCAAATCATGTTTTTGTTTAGTTTTGTATTTCCTCAGTTGTTCAGCACGCTTGTTTTTTTTTTTTGTTGCCATGGTTGCTGAGTTTTGTCACCTGCCTCTGATTAGTTGTCAGGACGCTCACCTGCTCCTGATCACTAATCAGAGATATTTATTATTGCCTAACGCCATGCTTGGCAATCTTAATCGTAACAGGCGATGATTTACGTTAGGATTTATTCGCTTCTTGTTCTTTTTGTAGATTCCCGTGCAATCGGCCCTATTTTGTATCTTCTTATTTTGGCTTTATTATGGAAATAAATCATCATTCTTACCTGCACGCTGCTTCTGGACGTCCTTCTGCATTTTGGGGAAATGACTTCCACTAAGTCATGTGACCCCGACCTGACAGAATGTCACAAATTCCATAAAAATGGGCACTCTATTTCATCGTAACAATTTAGTCCTGAGTAAATATCAAGTCAAAATACAAACATATGGCTGTAATTCATCGGATTACTCTCACTGAACTGAGCTTTCTTTTAAAGGCCATAGTATTTTTGTAAGTGATCTGTAAGGAAGATTAACTTTTGTTTGCAAGCACTCAATAATTGTATTGATTTGAATAACCCTCATGTTCAACATGGGTGTTATTCCAGTGATTTACTCTCCTTGCATATACATCGTTTCAAATGAATTACAATAAAGGCAGCAACTCAACCTCAACTAGTTAATTGACTTTGATTTTTTTTCCCTGAACGAATGCACGGTCTAAACGTCAGTACATGAATTGTTGTATTTCCTTCAGTTCCTTTCTTTCAATTTATATCCATTACTTTCTCCGTCGACTTGAAGCCAGATTGCCCTTCACTTGAAGTTATCACGCTACTCTATCAGAAACATAGACCTCCACCCCCACGCTAAGACAATAGCAGTCTATTGTTGTTGTTGAGCTGCACATCACAGCTCGAGGACATCGTGCTTTGCCTTGTCGCATCTTTTTGTCTTTCATTTGTTCACACAACTTACTCAAAAATCTGTTGAAAATACTCTCATGTCCTGTCCCTGCAGACTGAATGGATTACAGAATCATATCCAATCTGCTTGCCTTTGGTCATTGTGTATTATACGGCACAGGGTGACCTTGAGAACCTTCCAGCTTCACTGTTAACACACACAAAACATACCTTTAGGGATCACGCTCGCCTTCATCGACGTGCCTGAACAAGCATGACAGCCATATGGACCAAACTCCACGGAATAATTCTCTACCACTAAGGAGCTTTACGGGCATAAACGACAGCAGGACAAAGTCCTTTTCTGGGACTTATAATATTTCTCTGGTTGTCCATTAAATATAACTGTTTTTTACTCCAAGTTTTCTCCTACTTGCTTCAAAGCCCTGTTTTTCTTTTTCAGAAATGTGCTGAGGTGGGTTGTGACACCGGCAGACGGAGTATCTGCCAGCAAAGCGATGGCCAGAGAGAAAACATCTCCTGTTTGTCTCCAAGTCCCTTAACAAATTCTTCGTGCTAATTAACCTGCAGATGCCTCCATACTGTGCGCATTTTGCAGGGTGTGCAGCAGGTGGGAGAGTAGGGCAACCTGAGTGATGGATCTTTAGCATTTAACTGGAGTTTTTTCATTTTCTAATTGTGAATCCACGCCCCCACACACATTTAAATGTTGGCTATGCAGAATATCTCTTTGCAGTCAGCAGTTTTGCCTAGTCTATGGCTCATCTGTGCTGCTCTACAGTCATTAGATGACATTTAAATCCAAGACTTCACTGTCTTTAAAAAAAAGCCATAGTAAGGAGATTTGTTTCCAAAACAAAAATCACCTCATAGAACCAGTAATTTTTCAGGAACCTTTTGGTGTTCCTTAGCTCGGGGGGACTGTCCAATTGGTTGAACACCATTGGGGGCATTCCTAAAACACACACTTTCAAACACACGACCGCCATTGCAGGGACTTTTTTTGATTGTTATTTTTATATATTTATTATTACATTACATTATTACAACAAACTTGACAAAGGAGAGAAAGAACAACTTTCGACTTGCAACAATTTTAGTGGGGAATCTGTGTGCTGATGAGTGGAATTAGCTTGCAGTGTTTTTACTCAGCGGTAATCTTTAAACTCTATCTATGCAGTATAATATAATTATGTATTTTTGCAAAATTAATTTTGATAAGAGAAGCTACGAGAAGTGGGCGGACTCTTTCAAAATTATTTACAGAGAAGTATGAAGTGGCGACTTCAGGTGCTTACTACTCAGACTTTGTTGGAAAAATGTGTGGAAAACGGAGGCTGCACACAAGTGGAACAAAGGCAAATGACATCAAATATTTACTATTTGCTTTATTACATGTTGTAAAAGTAGTCAGGGACTCTGAATTTGTGTTATTAGCCTCAACCTAAGTGAACAGAATGCTAATGCTAACAAGCTAATGCTAAACCCGATGTGTTTGTGTTGTCGGCATGAGATAAACACTGACATTTATTATTTATATATTGTTATCTACAGCTGACATGGACCAAAAGGAATTGCTTGACCCTCATTTATTCATCATTTACCAAGAGGACGACTTTCTGACTGTTGGATATTGCAGACAAAAGCCAGACTTTTTATTAGACCATTTGGTACACTTTATTTTTTAAGTCATATTGTTTTGTGTGTTATTGCTTTGTTATTAATTTACTTAAATTTTAGTAAAAATAACTCTGACCTAATATTTTCCATTCATTCACATTGTGTCAGTGTAGAAATATACTAATACCAGTCCTCCATACATCATTAGCCTGAGTTGTGTAAACTACCTTGAAATGTCAACCACACACTTCTACAGGAACCAAAAACATTTAGTGGAAAAGGGCCTTTTGTCTCTTTACATTAATGTATTTTTTGTTTTTAGTGTAACTATATATCTGTTTATTCTTGGACATGTCCACTTTATGCACTAACAATACCCTCAGAATTTGGACATCTTCATAATTTAGGACTTCACCACTCTAACTGATATTTTATTTGTTCGGGATATTGAAATCTGTGATTATACTTTATTTGAAATGATGTCCTGAACCTGTAAACAATTTAATCTCATTGTTTTTCTTGGACGTCACATAAGGCGTAAAATGACCTAAGATGATAGGAGTGAGACTTTAGGAAGAGGAAGGAAAGTCTACTAAAACAATCAGTGATGTTAGAGATGCAGATGGCAAATCTGGCAGTGACTATTATTGTCGGGCAGTGTAGACAAGTTTGGAGCTGGAGAGTAGAGAATGCAGTGTCAAAGCTGGAGGCCTCTTCAATATGAAAGTTTTGATTTTGCAATTCACTCATCATCATCTTTGTAGTCAGAGCGCTTTTTATTCCTCCAATGGATTGCTGATGGTAATTGCCTCCATGTTGCATTCAGTGTGTTGTTCATTAGGAGACAGTGTTATAAATGGGATCTCTCAAAGCGTATGTTCACGTCAGGCTCTGCTGCTCGCTCTGCCACCAGGAGTGACATGCACATTGCTCAATCCCTTCCAGGAACAATGCGAAATATGACTGTTTTCTGCAAGAAGGAACACAAATGGGAAGGTGGAGTATAAATTGGCAAATGCGAAGGAAGGAGGGAACACTGAGCAATAGTATCAAGACATGGCGACTTAGTTTGGAATAAAACTAAGTAAAAAAATATATATATTTTGCTAAATAAGCAAGAAGGAATAGATACAATTAGAAAACAAGAGAGAGAATTAGGGGTAGGAAGCAAAGGACGAAGACCGCAATATGAAGAACCCAGCACTGCACCCATAGGAGAATTAGGCTGTTCAGATGTTTGGTTGGCAGTAAATGCAGACAGACAGATTGTAGCCAATTATATGTGTTGGGAATCATCTCAGAGATAGGCTAATGACAGAGGAGAGAAGCAGGCAGATGGCTCCCGTCAGGAAAATCTGAATGCAATAACATCACAGCGAGACTGTGAATGTTAGCAGATGAAGGGGAAAATGGATGTTTTTCATAAATGAAAATATCAACCAAGAAAAGTGAAAAAAGACTGTCCTCTGATACACCCGTTGTTGTTCAATAACCCGCCTAATGATATATTGTAAGAAGTGGCGGGCCGTGTGTTTACCACCTAGGCCTTCAGTGATGTCCGATTTCAATGATTACCTCTCAAAATACCATCATTGATGTCACCACATGAATATTGCTGCAGAAATACTGTACAGAAACACATTTACACACTACTGGACATTTAAAAATAAATAAACCTGCATAAGAAAATAAAACATATGTTATGTGGTACTGTCAAAATTGAAATTTCAAAAAACATTTCAAACATGAAAAAATAACGAAATTAAACATCTGAACTTACATTTCATTGACAGCTGAGCTAGTTTCCGGGGTTGGCCGACATGGTCTCACAAGATGTGGTTTCTCTATAAAAATCTTTCTTGGAAATGGCCATTCAAATATATGTGTTGTCTTGACTAATCATAAAAGATGCAGACGAGGCCTGTTGGCTGAGTTCTTAAAGTTTACTCCATAGCGTGTTCATCAAAAACATCCCTTTGCCGGCATGTCTACATTCAACAACCGAAACAGGGCTACTGACATGCTCTTCACTACTGTGGCATGCTGGGTAATGGAGTTTTTATGTTACCTAGCTCACTGGTCCCTAACCTTTTTGTAGCTGCGGACTGGTAAACGCTTGATAATTTGTCCCGCGGCCTGGCGGGAGGGGGGGTGTGGGATTCTTTTTTTTTTTTTTGTCATGAAAAAGGGAGGTTTTTTGGGTTGTACCTTGTGTTTTTTATGTTGATTTAATAATAAAAAAAAAATAATAATAATAATAAAAATAAATAAATAATAGTATATATATATATATATATATATATATATATATATATATATATATATATATATATATATATATATATATATATATATACAAATTAAAAAAAAAAATAAAAACAATTCTTCTGCAGCCCTGTACCGGTTGGGGACCACTAACCTAGCTCATAACATTACTATATATCTGCCTTAGGCCATCTAGAAGGCCTTACTGACAACAACACATGTTCTGATTGGCTATTGCAACTGTTTAGCAAATGTTTGTGTCCATTTAATGACAGTGCATGGATGCCAGCATTGTTGATTCTATAGGGTCGGGCAGATTTGGTACAGCATGGCAACATAAGCTAGCTGAATTCTGATTGGATAAAAACTCTATAACCTAAAAACAACAACACTGAAGGAGCATAATATGACACGAAGAGAATATAATTACTTTTAGACATTTAGGGAAGATAAATGAAAAAGTACTTTTATCTTCAATCATGATCATGATTTCTGGTTATGTTAGGCCAGGAGAGAAGGCCTTGCTGGTCCTGACGCTCCCGGATTTTTCCGGGAAACTGCCGAAATTCAGCGCCTCTCCCGAAAACCTCCAGGGACAAATTTTCTCGTGAAAATCTCCCGAAATTCAGACGGAACAGGAGGCCACGCCCACTCCAGCTCCATGAGAACCTGACTAAATGTTGTGACCCTCTTAAACAGGACAATACTGCCATTTACTGGACATAGAATAGAATTTCTGTTCTGAAGCCCACAGTTAAGAGACGTAACTTCATCACGTCGACTGTTTATTGACTCCAACCCAATATATTACACCGTCGACGAGCAAAATGAAGAAATACGCTTGCAAGTTCCAAAACGATTGGAAACCAGAATTTCAGTTTATCCAGGAGAGTTCGAAGGGGAAGGGGTATGTTGCCTGTAAATTTTGTAGAACAGACTTCTCCATTGATCACGGTGAACGGATATACTCAGCCATGAATGTTCAGTCAGCAAAGCACAAAGCGTCCGCAGCGCAGCATCGTTCACAACCCAGTATTGAGGCCCACCTCGCAAATTGGAGATCCGATGGTGTATCTTATGCTGAGACAAAGATGGCTATGCTGATAGCTGGAAGCAACATCCCGTTCTCATTTGCGGATGTCTACAACAAATCCGTGAAGGATGTTCCCGGATTCGGAGATCGCTCGCCCATACACAAATGGCAGAACAAAAGTTACTGTGTTTTTATTACTGTGTATTTGATAGGTGCCGTCTGAAATTCAACTATTTCTTTTATTTATATATATAATAAAATATATTTAGCTATAATTCACTTAAAGTCAAGTATTTCATACACACACATATATATATATATATATATATATATATATATATATATATATATATATATATATATATATATATGTGTCAGAGGTATTTGTTGTTGACGAACCCCAAGATGCAGAGAAGGAGGCAGGCATAGAATATGAAAACATGATTTAATTAAAAATAAACAAGAAAAAACAAAAAGCACGCATGTGGGCGGAATAACAAACTAAGGGAGCTAGCACTTGAAGCTAGAAAACAAAAAGGAACTTTAGCATGGAAGCTAGTGGATAGCAAACAGAAAAAATGGAAATAACTAATGGCTAACAAGAACAGCTTACCACTACGACGACCAGGACAAAATGTAGCACGACAGGTAATAGCTGAAAAGAATCACATCAACACAACAAGAGCAACATACGGCAACGACAAGTCCAAGTGACAATACAATGATCCAGCACTGACTGGAGGAACAAAGGGAGACAAACAGGAAGTTGAACCAAAATAAGAGCACTAGAGAGGAACTAAGGACAGGAAATACTAAACACACAGGGGAGAAACTAAAACACAAACAAACTGTCAGTGGCAACTCTGACAATATATATATATATGTAATATATATATATATATATACATATATGTAATATATATATATATATATATGAAATATATATAAAAATTCTCGAGTTGGTGACTTATACGCCACCCCTCTTAACCACGCCCCCGCCCCACCCCGACCACGCCCCCCACCTCCCAAAATCGGAGGTCTCAAGGTTGGCAAGTATGCGCCACACCACTGATTGTAAGTAGATTGTCGACTTCACACATCATCCCTTCTTAAAACCAACACAGGTGATTCCCAGATGTGCAGTAAGTGAACTGATACTAGGGCTGGATGATATGGCAAAAAAAAAAATATTAATATTTTTTTTCATATCATTAGATCTTGATTAATATCACAATTGTTTTTATTGTATTATTATTTTAGCGGATTGTCCAGTTTAGGATTATACCGAGTACTGCATCTCTACGGTTACTACTGCAGTATCTTGCAACAGACATTTATGCCTTATTTGATGGAGGTAATATATGCTAACCGTTGACAATTGTCATTTTGTTCATGACTTTCATTGTGTTTACTAGAGGTTAGGGTTGGACGGTATACTGGTATTAGTATAGTACTGCGATACTAATGAATCATTTTCAGTACTCTACCGTCTCCCACGTCAAAGTCATGTCATGACATTCCTGGGTTTACTAGCAGAGGAGGATGTTCGGCAGCGCACATTCACAGAGTACTTACAAGCAGACACAGTGTGTAGACAGAGAAGGGAGAATGGACGCATTTTGGCTTGAAAACTAAAAATAAAGGTGAATTTATAACACTGAAACGCCCTCAGGAAGAGGTGCTTTAAGACATGGCTAACTAGCCCGCGGCTAACATCCATCTGCTGTCGGCATTGTTTTAGCGACTTCTAAATCATTAATCCTCGTCTCAATGGAGACAAATAAAGTATGTTTCTGACAAGTATCATCCCTGCATGACGATGAATAAGTAAACATGCTTCACTACACACCGTAGCTCACTGGCATCCAAATGTAAAAAAACGCCATTGGTAGATCTACACCTAACATCCACTGTAATGATATCAAGTACAGGCATATATTTAGTCGATACTACTATGATTACATCAATATTTTTTGGCATCACATCTTTTTTTGTTTTTAAAACATGTTTATTATGTTTTTAAACTCAGGAAATATGTCCCTGGATACATGAGGACTTTGAATATGACCAATATATGATACTGTAACTACTTAGTATCGTATTGATACCCAAATTTGTGATATCATCCAAAACTAATGTAAAGTATCAAACAACAGAAGAATAAGTGATTATTTCATTTTAACATAAGTGTAGACAGAAACATGTTAAAAGAGAAAGTATACAGATATTTACAGTAAATGAAAACATAGATGAATAATTCATTTTGTACCACTTTTCCTTCATAATGTTGACGAAACAATAAAATGATATATTATACAATGAGTTACTGCATATGTCAGCACACTAATTAGGAGCCTTTGTTTGTTTACTTACTACTAAAAGACAAGTTGCCAAATATGTTCACTATTTTATTTAAAGACTTAGCTGCAATGTTTAATGTACCCTAAGATTTTTTTTGTTAAAATAAAGCCAATAATGCAATATTTTTGTGGTTCCCTTTATTTTGAAAAGTACTGAAAAGTATCAAAATAATTTTAGTACCGGTAGCAAAATATTGGTATTGTTACGAAACTACTCGAGGTACAACAGTACAGGTATTCACGCTACGGTCCGTACCTGGTTTTAGAGTTACGGTTTTGCTTCTTTGGTACATTTTGTGGGAGTAAATAACATTTTTTTCCTTTCAAAGTTATTTTGTGTTTTTGCTTGTCATCACAAACATTCTGCAGAAAACAAAGTATCCATGGTGTTCTGAATACAATACTTTTATTTCAAGTAAACATTTACAAAAAAAAAAAACTTTCAAATTTTAGTTTTGAAAAACTAAAATTCTGTATCTTTTATTGAATGAAAACACAGTACAGGGCAGTTTGATTTTGATGCACTGTAAAATAATCTGTACCAACTAGGATTGTCAAACAATTGAAATATTTAATCCCGATTAATCATATGTTGTTCTTATTTAACACAAAATTAACTGCGATAATCACAAATAGGTATAATTTTTCATCATTAATAAGTGTACGGTAGACAGATAATTTTCAGGAGGGGTGGCTTCACATTGCAATGTTGTAACCTTCTCTATTAAATAATAAAATGTAATATTGAGCCTGCTAATCATTCTATAATTGAGTCGACCAGAAGATGTTATAAAATAATTTACACAATATTTCAGCCAGCCAGAAAAAATCCCTAAACTGACTTGCTAACAATTCTTTGGATGTAAATACCACAAAATAATATTACAAAACATCTCTGACAAAACATATTTATAATGTAAGACATTTTTATTTTGCTAATGTCAGGTTTTCCCCAAATTTGCCAAAATACTGGTCGATATGACGTCATCACATGATTAGAATATAATGCATATATTCTTTTTAAAAGGGATGTGAATATACATTTAAAACAAATCTGGTATTATTAAGTATAGCATTAGTGTGTATATTTTTCTTGTTCTATTTTTTCTAAATTGTTGCTGCTTAATGTGGATTTTTGTTTAGTTTTTTTCAGCGATTTCTCCAATCCTTATAGTCACTTTTTCTGTACTAAACACAGTTGGCAACAAATCTAGCATCTATTAGAAAATATATAAAAATTGTAAAATGTATTTATATATATATATATATATATATATATATATATATATATATATATATATATATATATACTGTATGTATATATATATATATATACTGTATATTTATATACATTAGGCTGATTTTTACAATCCTTATAGTCACTTTTTCCGTACTAAACACAGTTGGCAACAAATATAGCATCTATTAGAAAATATATAGAAATTGCACAAAAAAAAATTCATATATATATATATATATATATATATATATATATATATATATATATATATATATATATATATATATATATACATTAGGCCATTAAAGGAACTTATAGTTAATGCGTCATTATTAGGAGTCTTTGTTTGCTTACTTATACTAAAAAAAAAGTTGTCTCGTATGTTCACTATTTTATTTAAGGACAATTTGTTTTTGGATTGCAATAAGAAACATATGTTTAATGTACCGTAAGGTTTGTTGTCAAAATAAAGCCAATAATGCCATTTTGTGTGGTCCCCTTTATTTGGAAAAGTATCGAAATACATTTTGGTACTGATACCGGTACCAAAATACAGGTATCGGTAGATCTTGCTTTGGTTTTTGGATGAGACCAGGGAACTTGGCCTTGAAAAGTTTGATCGGCACTGACTTAAAGTATCCAAGCACTGCATTCAAATGCTTCAATGAACAATCAACCTTGTTTATTGTCACTTTTCTGCTTGAAAGGAATGCTACGATACTACAGAAAGTCCTTACAGTACTTACTGCAAACTGAACATTACTGTATCCTCCTCGACACAATGTTCAATTTTCCTCATTGTGTGACCATCTCTTCTCCCCCTTAACAGTGTCATTCCTACATCTACTTGGCAGTTTCTGTCAAACACTCCCCGCATTTGAGACACGAGTGATCGTCCTCTACCCATGTGGGCCCGCTGTATTCCCCTGAGTAGCAGCTAGACAGATCAGAAATGACTCATCTAGTTCCAGCTGTCTGCTCCAACAGCACTGACAATCTCTGAAGGTTCACTTACAACTCCGCCGACTGTCCACTGTCTGTGGTGAAGGGCTCACAGCAAGGCCTCATATCAACTGTCAATACAGCAAAGCCAGTAACAGATTGACGACGACATGGTGCTGTGGACAGATCATGTCCAATCTAGTAGAATTTAGGATTTTATAGTCCCTTTACTTATAGCCTTTTTTGCCAATAAGCCCTATTGCTCCTTTGGATTAAATGGTGGTGATGTTTTCATCCCGAGACACAATGTTTGTGACTTTGAATGGCAAATCTACTTTATACATACATGAACCGGAAAAGTGCGTTCCAAAAAATGCTAGCAAGAACACACTCTCCTAAGTCAATATATAATAATAATTAGAGATGTCCAATAATGGCTTTTTTGCCGATATTTGATATTGTCCAACTCTTAATTATCGATTCTGATATCAACTGATACCGATATATACAGTCGTGGAATTAACACGTTAATATGCTTGATTTTGTTGTGATGCCCCGCTGGATGCATTAAACAATGTAACAAGGTTTTCCAAAATAAATCAACTCAAGTTATGGAAAAAAATGCCAACATGCCACTGCCATGTTTATTATTGAAGTCACAAAGTGCATTATTTTTTTTAAGATGCCTCAAAAAAGCAGTTTGGAATTTGGGACATGCTCTGAGCATGAGGAGGTTGAGGTGGGCGGGGTTTTGGTAGCGGGGGAGTGTATATTATAGCGCCCCGGAAGAGTTAGCGCTGCAAGGGGTTCTGGGTATTTGTTCTGTTATGTTTATGTTGTGTTACGGTGAGGATGTTCTCCCGAAATGTGTTTGTCATTCTTGTTTGGTGTGGGTTCACAGTGTGGCGCACATTTGTAACAGTGTTAAAGTTGTTTATACGGCCACCTCAGTGTGACCTGTATGCCTTTCATTCATTTGTGTCTTAAATTTGACTTTTTGTAACCGATA
This sequence comes from Nerophis ophidion, assembly GCF_033978795.1. Taxonomy (NCBI): domain Eukaryota; kingdom Metazoa; phylum Chordata; class Actinopteri; order Syngnathiformes; family Syngnathidae; genus Nerophis; species Nerophis ophidion. Next base: position 41,788,196 of record NC_084612.1, read on the forward strand.
CCGATAATTATTAAACCGATACTGATGATTTACGATATTACATTTTAAAGCATTTATCGTCCGATGATAACGGCAGTCCGATATTATTGGACATCCCTAATAATAATAATAATATATTTATGTTGCACTTTACTGTTTGTGTTTTCTATTTCTTTTTGTCTACGCATGGGAGAGTGCGAAACAAAATTTAGATTCCTTTGTAGGTCTTTACATGTAAAGAAATTGGCGAATAAAGCTGACTTGACTTGACTTGATAATAATAATAATACCTATTATTATTATCATAATAATAATAATGATAATAAATAATTCATTTTATTCATGGAACCCTATCTCAGAAATCAAGGTCACCTTACAACAGATAAAAGCTCAATCAGATGTGACAAACAATTAAAAAACATAGATATACATAATAAAACAGTTCAAATAAGAAGTGACATGGAGGCAACTGATTAGTAATGAGTAACCTCGTTTAAAAAGATGTTTTCAGGCGAGATTTGAAGGTGGCAATGAAAGAGTGTCGAATGTCCAGGGGCAGAGAGTTCCAGAGGTGACTAAATGCTCCTGACCCCATGGTAACCAGGCGTGTCGGGGGGAGGATGAGCCGGATGGAGGAAGAAAACCTGAGAGAACAGGAGGGTCTCTTGATATGAAGGAGATCAGTGAGATGCTGAGGGGCAAGATTGTTGATGGCTTTAAATGTGAGGAGAATGATCTCGTTGTGGATATGATATTTAATGGGGAGCCAATGGAGTTGCTTCAGGACAGTTTTTATGTAACTAATGAAAGAGGTTATAGTAATTACACGGGCAGCGGAGTTTTGAACCAGTTGTAGTTTATGGATGCACTTGTCTGCACTCAGCATTGTGGGTTGGAATTGGGGGTTAAATCACCATAATGATTCCAGAGCGAGATACATCACTGCTGCTCACTGCTCCCCTCACCTCCCAGGGGGTGAACAAGGGGATGGGTCAAATGCAGAGAGTAATTTCACCACACCTAGTGTGTTTGACTATCAGTGGTACTTTAAATTTAACTTTAAACCAAAGATTAGAGAGTTTCAGTAGTCCAAACGGGATGTGACCAGGGTGTGAAATAGAATTTCAGGGCTGCTGAGGGAGAGAGATTGGCGTAGGCGAGAGATATTGTGTAGCAGGAAGTATGCTGACCATGTGACATTATTGATATGGGACTTGAATGATAAGGTGCTATCCAGGATGACACCCAGACTCTTGACCTGGGGAGAGGGGGAAACTGATTAATTCAGAAGGTGTCAAACTTATGTGGGGGCCACATGGAGAAAAACCTACTCCCAAGTGGGCTAGACTGGTAAAATCACGGCACGATAACTAAAAAATAAAGACAACTTCAGATTGTTTTCCTTGTATAAATATAGAACAAGCACATTCTGAAATTGTACAAATCATTATGTTGTTTTTTTTGTTTTGTTTTTTTACACTTACATGTTGCGGTAATAGTATTCTATCTTATTTGTAGTTATTTGTATTTTCTGAATAAATTATGTGATGATGTTCATCAGTGAACTCATTGGTATTAGTTTTCAATCTATCTAGATAAAAATATTCTATCCTAATCAAATTACAGGATGTTATTTATGTAGTTTGATCATTTTCCTCGACTGATGTACCAACATCATGTGGATTATTTTGTACATATGTAGCGTCATCTGCGAAAATACAAAGAATTGCTTTCGCAACATCCATTGGACACATCTAGAACAGCTGTTTCTTTCATTCAACAATTTCAGGTTAATTTTTATACTTTGCAAACTCATCCCGCGGGCCGGATAAAACCTGTTCGCGGGCCTAATTCGGCCCTCGGGCCGTACGTTTGACACACCTGGATTAATTGTCAAAGGAAATGGAAATGTCATTTATTTTAGAGAGGGTGGAATTTGTACCAATAAGGAGGAAGTGGGTTTTATTAATAATTAGTTTGAGAAATGTTACAGATGTAGCGACAAACTAGTGGTTTTCTGAAGTGTTCCTGAGCCCATGTGGTGATATCCTTTAGAGATTGATGTCGGTTTTTGATACAGTGCTGTCTGAATAATCGAAGGTTGCGGTCATTCAATGTTGGTTTCCGGCCATGCCGCTTACGTCGACTGATTTCTCCAGATTCTCTGTACCATTTGATGTTGATGATATTATGGACGTAGATTTTGAAATCCCTAAATTTCTTGCAATTGCAATCTGAGAAACGTTGTTTTTAAACTGTTTGACTATTTGCTCACGCAGTTGTGGACAAAGTGGTGTATCTCGCCCCATCCTTTCTTGTGAAAGACTGAGCATTTTTTGGGAAGCTGTTTTTATACCCGATCATGGCACCCAACTGTTACCAATTGCTCTGCACACCTGTGGGATGTTCCAAATAAGTGTTTGATGAGTATTCCTCAACTTTATCAGTATTTATTGCCACCTTTCCCAACTTCTTTGTCACATGTTGCTAGCATCAAATTCTAAAGTGAATGATTATTCGCCCCAAAAAATTATTTATCAGTTTGAACATCATATGTGTTGTCTTTGTAGCATATTCAACTGAATATGGGTTAAAAAGGATTTGCAAATCATTGTATTCTGTTTAGATTTACATTCAACACATTTTCCCAACTCATATGGAAACGGGGTTTGTACAATAAAATATCCAAACTCGGATTATACTGTAAACATGTAATTGTATCCGTTTCTTGAAACTATAAAACCCAGCACTGCAATTCAGTTCAGGTGTCACCAATATTCCAAGTATGACGTCTCCACCACAATGTATGTCCAGTAGTGCTGTAAACAGCATGCACAAAATGGATTAGATCAGTTAAATGTGCTCACGGTGTTCCTTTTTAAATGTACGACTGAACCAGAACAAGATTGGATTTCAACTCAACCCAACCAATCCAAATGATTTGTATGCGAAACATCAATCATGTTTAGTTTTTTTATCATATAAGTGTTTTTGTCAGCAAATCATTGGTTAGTTTTGAGTCTGATTTACATTTATATTCAGCATTATTATTGCTATATGATTGACACTGTATATGAGTTTGCGTGCTGGTGTTCCTACATCAAGCCTGAAATGACAAAGGACGGTAAGAGACCCAAGATATGATAAAAAATCAATTTATATGCAACCACCATCGCATAATCATGCTCAATATTCCCCTCCAGCAAAACACAGCCTGGGATATTTTGTGCGCTCCGAAACAGTAAAGGTGCTGAGGGAGCAAATCTAAAATTCAAACCACACACCAATCGCAGCGTTATTTGACTCAACCTGTTTGATAATGCTCACACTGTGGAATATACTGTGATTTTATCTGCTGATTAAGATTTTGTATAACCTCAGCCACAAAACGAGGCAAAAATATGGATTAGATATACATTTATCGTACAATGGGAATAAGTGTACAGTAATGTGTATATAAACATATTTTTTCTTCTGCCACAGGGTAAAATCATTCGGCATATTTGTTTTTAAATGGCCGTATAGTTATCCAAGTATGGGATTCATTTTAAAGTATTTCACTCTGGAAGAAGATGGGTTTAATTCTACAGCGATGAAGTCAAGATCAATCAATCAATGTGAAGTGAAGTGAATTACATTTATATAGCGCTTTTCTCTAGTGACTCAAAGCGCTTTTACATAGTGAAACCCAATATCTAAGTTGCATTTAAACCAGTGTGGGTGGCACTGGGAGCAGTTGGGTAAAGTGTCTTGCCTAAGGACACAACAGCAGTGACTAGGATGGCGGAAGCGGGAATCGAACCTGAAACCCTTAAGTTGCTGGCTCGGCCGCTCTACCAACCGAGCTATGCCGCCCCGATCAATCACAATTTATTAATCGTATTTTTGTAAAATCTTTTAATTTTCTCAAAAAACTGGTTTGCCTAAGGTATATTTTAATTTGGTTTGTGCATACTGACTTTGAAGCAATTTTATTTGTACATAGTGTAATGATAAGTGTGACCAGTAGATGGCAGTCACACATAAGAGGTATGTGTGGACTGCAGGTTGACTGACGCCTCTTCAATAAATGATCGGAATCAGAATAGTTTTTATTGCCATTGTTTAAGAACGGGTTCACAGACATGGAATTTGTCTTGGTGCCATTGTGCAACAAAAAACAAATGTAACACAAAATAGAATGACATGAGCTGTAACTGATTCAATCAGATCTTGTTATTGTTTATGTGCCTGATGGCCAAGGGAAAAAACTGTTCAGGTGGAGGGAGGTGTGAGTCTGGATGTACCGGAGTCTCCTGCCTGAGGGGAGAGGGGAGAATAGTTTGGGTCCAGGGTGAGAAGAGTCAGCTGTAATCCGACCCACACGCCTCCTGGTCCTAGAAGAGAACAGGTCCTGGAGGGATAGGAGTTTTCAGGCAATATCCTTCTCAGCAGCACGTACAATGCGCTGCAGTCAATGCTTGTCCAGGACTGTGGCGCCAGGGAACCACACGGTGATGCAGGGGGTGAGGATGGACTGCATGATGGCTGAGTAGAACTGCACCAGCATCTTGGTCGGCACCTTAAGTTTCTTCAGCTGCCGCAGGAAGTACATCCTCTGCTGGGCCTTCTTGATGTGGGAGCTGATGGTCAGCTCCTACTTAAGGTCCTGGGTGATGGTGCTGCCCAAGAAACGGATGAAGTCCACAATGGAGACGGTGGTGGGAGAGTCAATCAACGTGACGGGGGATGGTGGGGCTTTGACTTTCCTGAAGTCCAAGATCATCTCCGCTGTTTTCTAGGCATTCAGCTCCAGGTCGTTGAGGCTGCACCAGGACGCCAGCCGGTCCATCTCTCACATGTAAGCGGACTCGTCGCCATCCGAGATGAGCTCGATGAGGGTAGTGTCGTCCGCAAACTTGAGCAGCTTTCCCGACTGGTGACTGGAGGTGGAGCAGTTTTTATACAGATGCTTATGCATTGCAAGATGCAAAGTATCCATCCATCCATCCATTTTCTACCGCTTATTCCCTTTTGGGTTCACGGGGGGCGCCGGCGCCTATCTCAGCTACAATCGGGCGGAAGGTGGGGTACACCTTGGACAAGTCGCCACCTCATCGCAGAGATGCAAAGTATACAGATGCAAATGATGCTAGCAAGTACCTGATAGCAAGCAAAACACCAAAACGTTGACGTTTCATTGAGAATATAGAACATTACAAAGGGGGCTAAAAAATCTGTCAAAAAGTTTTTTGTATGACTGATAAGCTACGAAGCCACACCGCTTGATAGAATACGAGCATTACAGCTACCAAAGTCAGACGTACTGTTACTGTGCTTCATCAATGGGTTTTATTACGATGTGTGTATAAGGGCCCCAAAATGCCACCTATTTGTAGATGTATTTGGCGTTGTATTTGGTACTATTATGCTGAACTGACTTTACACCTCTTGCGACCTGCTGATGTGTATTTGAGATCTGCATAGAGGGACAAGTCCAAAAAAATTGCGCACGCACCGTCGTTGTCAATAAGCTCCTTCTTATTCTGTATCTTTTTGTTGTGGTGCATTCATCGTCCGTGGGTGCCTTTCCTAATGCAAAGAGCGTACGCTTCTAACTTATATCTGTCAGAAGACTGGCTATGGAAAAACTACCGGTCCAACAAAGATGATGGGGAGACGACGATGTTGGAAGAAGGGTTAGTGCGTCTGCCTCACAATACGAAGGTCCTGAGTAGTCCTGGGTTCAATCCCGGGCCCGGGATCTTTCTGTGTGGGGTTTGCATGTCCTTCCCGTGACTGCGTGGGTACTCCGGCTTCCTCCCACCACCAAAAACATGCACCTGGGGATAGGTTGATTGGCAACACTAAATGGTCTCTAGTGTGTGAAGGTGAGTGTAAATGTTGTCCGTCTATCTGTGTTGGCCCTGTGATAAGATGGCGACTTGTCCAGGGTGTACGCCGCCTTCCGCCCGATTGTAGCTGAGATAGGCACCAGCGCCCCCCGCGACCCCAAAGGGAATAAGCGGTAGAAAAGGGATGGATGGATGGAAAGCGGCATGAAGATGCAACATTTTGACCAAAAAAACACAATTTCATGCTATTTAGACAATGTGGAAAAAAATTCATAGTATGAAACTTTTAATGTGCCAAACCCAGTGCTCCTTTTGTATGAAAATAGACCTGAATAAACCCACTGATCAGCAGTGCACCCTGTTGTCCGAAAAATACGGTATATATCCTTTAATCACACGTTTCTCAAAGGGTTCACAAACTAAGACATCATACCCTGAAACTTCAAAAGCCCTCACTGGGCTTTTTAAAAATCTTTTTTAATATGAACATTAATATATAAACTCCAAATTTTTGTTTTTTGTTGTTGCTATTTTTGTATCACAAAATGTTATTATTGATCATGTTGTACTGCATTGTAATCTTTTGTTTTGTTATTGTGTGATGTTTCTTGCCTGGACCCCAAGAAGAATAGTCTCCACTGCGGTGTAGACTAATGGGGATCCTTAATAAACTAAACTAAACTGAACTGGGAAAAAGAACAAACCTTTGAGAAGGGATCGCAGATGTAAGGACCACCCTGTAGGGCAGGGGTCAGGAACCTTTTTGGCAGAGAGAGCCATGAAAGCCAAATATTTCACAATGTATTTCCATGAGAGCCATATAATATTTTTAAACACTGAATACAACTAAATGTGTGCATTTTTAAGACCAACATTTTGAGAGTATAATAAGTCTCTTCTTCTTTTTAATAACATTGTTATTCTAAAGTTAACCAATAATAAATATAATACTTCTTGTCATTAATGCAACACCTTGAACAGGTGCAATAGAAAACAGATGGTTGGATTAAAATGCATGAGAATGTTTAATAATTTCAACTTTATTTTTAACACTGTGATAACCAGCGTAATTATTAATTACTTATCGTGTTAAGCAATGTCAGCTAAGATTTATATGAGAGCCAGATGCAGTCATCAAAAGAACCACATCTGGCTCTCGAGCCATAGGTTCCCTAGCCCTGTTCTAAGGGGTTACTGATGCCGAGTGCATACAAGTACTGTATTGTTACTGTACATTAATAGATAATGTGAGAAATCAGTCAATCGGGTCGGCCTGGAGGATTATGGCAAAAATAATAATCACGATAATTTTGATTAATGTTGTAATCAGCAATAATTACACGAGTATTAATCAATTTGAAAACAAAAGTTTTTATTGCACCACCAAAATTCAACCTAAAATACAGTTAAAAAAAACCTGGATATAAATGAGTAACAAATAAGCCACAACAACAACAAAAAATTATAATAGCTTTGCAATAACAATACTTTTAAATAACAATAGCAATATAAAACAATAATATTCAGTTGTTCTTTATTCATTGTTTTTGTTTCAGTTTTTTACCTTTTACACTTATTTTTGTCATGTCTTTGTGATCATGTTTTGTTTAGTTGTGTTAGATTACTTCAAAACTCAATTAGTTCCTGTTATTTCACTCCATTGTTTTGTTTCAGTTCACCTGTCCTCATGACTCACACACCTGATTAATTTGAACTCATGCACCTATTTTCAAGCACCACAGCACTATTTAAGCCTGTAGTTGCCAGGCAGTAACCCTGGCGACATTATCCTCTACACAACCTTTCTCCATGCTGAAGAGTCATGCTCTTTTCTCATTCCCTGTACGTTTTTTTATTCATGCCATAGTTTGCAAGTTTTTTTTTATGTCCATAGTTTATGCTGTAGTAATAGTTTTGTTTCATAGCCAAGTTTTTGTACCTCCTCTGTGAGGGCCTTTTGTTGGTTCCTTTTTTTGAGTTAAGATTAAAATATGTCGTTACCTTCACATCGTATCCGATCCAGTCGCTTTGCACCTCGAAAACAAACCACACCCAAGTCCAGGTCATGACAAATTCAACACAATAGAGTGTGTCGTTGTTGTGTAAAATAAAAAGTGATGCAAAAAAATCCTCACATTTATTGGTACAATACATCTTTGGACAATGTTTGTTAGCGCAGTCGGCCTGAATGTGGCGCACAGTGCAAATATTGTGAAGGGGGAAGTGTGCTGTCCTGTTGTTATTTGCTTGACAGGTAAAGAGGCGACTCACTAAGGCTGTTAAAAAAGAGAGTGTGGATCTTAAGTTACAACCACTGTTTGTAAATTGATGTTCCATGGGTGATGTTGTTCACAACAACACAAGCAGATGAGATGCTTGTGGATCATTTACGCTAGATTTAGCTTCATAGTTTGGATTCTGTTTCAAGTGAATGTCTCAAGATTGTTTGGTTCAGCACAGGGTGGAGTATGTCGCAGATGACTGAGTGCTATAGGACACATTATTTTCCCAAACAAATGTTCCTTCTCACAATGACATTTCACTTAAAATTACAAACCCCGTTTCCATATGAGTTGGGAAATTGTGTTAGATGTAAATATAAACGAAATACAATGATTTGCACATCCTTTTCAACCTATATTCAATTGAATGCACTACAAAGACAATATATTTGATGTTCAAACTCATAGACTTTATTTTTTTTTTTTGCAAATAGTAATTAACTTAGAATTTCATGGCTGCAACACGTGCCAAAGTAGTTGGGAAAGGGCATGTACACCACTGTGTTACATCACCTTTTCTTTTAACAACACTCAATAAACGTTTGGGAACAGAGGAAACTAATTGTTGAAGCTTTGAAGGTGGAATTCTTTCCCATTTTTGTTTTATGTAGAGCTTCAGTCGTTCAACATAGCGGTGGCTCCGCTGTCGTGTTTTACGCTTCATAATGCGCCACACATTTTCGATGGGAGACAGGTCTGGACTGCAGGTGGGACAGGAAAGTACCCGCACTCTTTTTTTACGAAGCCAAGCTGTTGTAACATGTGCTGAATGTGACTTGGCATTGTCTTGCTGAAATAAGCAGGGGCGTCCATGAAAAGATGGCGCTTAGATGGCAGTATATGTTGTTCCAAAAGCTGTATGTACCTTTCAGCATTAATGGTGCCTTCACAGATGTGTAAGTTACCCATGCCTTGGCCACTAATGCACCCCCGTACCATCACAGATGCTGGCTTTGGAACTTTGCGTCGATAACAGTCTGGATAGTTTGCTTCACCTTTGGTCCGGATGACACAATGTCGAATATTTCCAAAAACAATTTCAAATGTGGATTCGTCCGACCACAGAACACTGTTCAACTTTGCATCAGTCCATCTTAGATGATCTCGAGCCCAAAGAAGCCAGCTGTGTTTCTGGATGTTGTTGATAAATGGCTTTTGCTTTGCATAGTAGAGCTTTAACTTGCACTTACGGATGTAGCGACAATCTATATTTAGTGACAGTGGTTTTCTGAAGTGTTCCTGAGCCCAAGTGGTGATATCCATTAGAGATTAATGTCGGTTTTTGATACAGTGCCGTCTGAGGGATGTTGGTTTCCGGCCATGCCGCTTACATGGGGTGATTTCTCCAGATTCTCTGAACCTTTTGATGATATTATGGAAGAGTAGATGTTGAAATCCCTAAATTTCTTGCAATTGCACTTTGAGAAACGTTGTTCTTAAACTGTATGACTATTTTCTCACACAGTTGTGGACAAAGGGGTGTACCTCGCCCCATCCTTTCTTGTGAAAGACTGAACATTTTTTGGGAAGCTGTTTTTATACCCAATCATGGCACCCACCTGTTCCCAATTAGCCTGCACAGGATGTTCCAAATAAGTGTTTGATGAGCATTCCTCAACTTTATCAGTCTGTAATGCCACATTTCCCAACTTCTTTGTCACGTGTCGCTGGCATCAAATTCTAAAGTTAATAATTATTTGCAAAAAATAAAACGTTTATCAGTTTGAACATCAAATATGTTGTCTTTGTAGCATATTCAACTGAATATGGGTTGAAAATGATTTGCAAATCATTGTATTCCGTTTATATTTACATCTAACACAATTTCCCAACTCAGATGGAAACGGGGTTTATATTTAAATTTCCCTGATGATAAGCAGTGAACAGCAGATTCTGTTTTATTGCCCAGCTATGTGACTCAGTCCGCAGGCATGTCAGCGCGAAAATCAAATATGCCTTACTTTTTTATTTATTTATTATTGATCAGGCATATAATATAAGATAGAAAATAGCAACCATGGTGACATGCCAAACTTCTATTAGACGTGCTCTTTTTTTTCACTCATTCGCTCCTCATCTGTTTCACCATCACAAGCTCGGGAATTTGCACAAGCTCCGGAATCAATCGTTTTTTTGTCGATTATTGTGTTATCGTTATTGTCAGGTTCAAACACTGTTGACATCTATTAAACAAGACAAAAAGGCAAAGAATCAAACAGAGACTGACTTAAATTTGGACTCAGATCTGAGGAGAGAACATGGCTTCTGTACACCTTTCACAGTTCCTGCACCAAACTCTGACGAAAAGGGTTTACGTCTCCTCTTTTATTTAGCTATTCAATGTTTACGCAACAACACATGTCAAAACAGGAATGGGGAGTATGTAAACAGTCATTGTTTTCGATCACATTGAAGACAACAAAAGATGATGCCTCGGGCGTGGGCTCGTCCTGGATTCAGCTTTGTCAGGTCTTTGAGGACAATGGATAACCCCTCCCGTGTCATTCCAACGTACACAGCGGAATCTTCCAAGACCTTGTTTGGTCAAACAAGGACAGCTCTCAACTACTCAATGAAATAACAGAGCTGAAAGTTTATTTGATAATTCACACACCATTTACACAATTTTTCCAACATGTCCCTCCTGTTTATCAAATAACTTCCCCAGATTCGTCTCATCCCCAATAACTTCTTCTTGCGATTTTCAGTTAATGGTTCATTTCCCTATGGTCAAGTTATCTTTACACTCAGAGTTCAACATCAATTTTTTCTCTCATTGTTACTCGGGTTTGGAAACAGATCAGGAACACCATCTAGGTAGGTATCCCCATCATCAGATTCATCTTCCTTATCGTCCACCAGGAGGTGCATCTGAACAGCTTTATCATCTGCTGGGCTAATCGCTGTGGTAATCAGACGGTTAAGCAGAGAACGCAGACAGGGAATACAACAACATCCACACAACGTCAGTATTGCTACAAACACGGCCATAGATACAAGAATTGATGATACCAAGGACTTGTATTTGCCGAACACGTCCATCCACCCATCCCACATAGACGTATCTATGCCTGAGTGCTCTTTCATTTTACCGTTGAGGGTGCGAAGGCCTTCCAGTGCTTTGGTCAGGCTACCTTCTCCATCAGTGTTGTTTGGTACGAACGTGCAACACTGTTCACCAAATATTTTGCACACAACCCCTCTTTCCGCTAATATGTCCAGCGCTATACAGTTTCGAAAGGCCATAAGAGAGGTGGCGACGAGTTGATCAGCGACGGCTTCAAGTCCTGCCTGTGTCCAATGTCCTAATCTCTGTACGTTGTAGTGGACATAGTTTATTCTGTCAACATTCTTGTTAATCGTACACCACCAGTAGACGGATGATTCAAATTCAGCTACAACTTAATTTACCAATTTATAGTCGTCAGATACACTTCTTTGGACACCCATTGCCTCGATCAAGTTAGATCTACAACACCAGTTTACATCATGTCTAGTTATTTTCCAATGTTCAGGTATCAAAACTGTTCAGTCGTGTTAACAATCCTTGTCCAAATATTCATACATTTACTATGTGTAAGCAGTTATCTTATGATACGTTTCCTAACTGTTGTACATGTCAATGCAGGTATAATTAGCTTCTTCTTTTTTTTTTTTACATATTTATCAAATATTGGTTTCTGTTTTGTGTCTTTAGCTACAAGGTCAATTTTGTTTTGCTCATTACTTCAATTAAACCCTTTTTGACTCATCTTGAGTAATTTTCTGGGCTTTTATATACAACACAATCAATTTGTGTAGCCTTTCCATTTTGCTCCGTCATAAGAAACAAATTAATTTGCCAAAACAGAAATCAAACTTTGACACACCATCAAATGTTATGCTAACAACTGTGACAGTGGAATTTGTAGTGTGCTAGTTAACATGTCCCTTTAATAACACAACTGCAATCCCAAATACTTTTTTATTATATGACCTTTTTGCAATGTTCTAAGTGTACTCAGTGTGGTCTTTTAACCATCTTTAAAATAGTGTCTTAGTTGTATACAACCTGTCTCCCCCTTTGGAGAATGTCAATTGTTCGCTGATGAAGTCTTCCAAATATTCTTTCAAATGGTCTGACTCCTGTTGTACTTGTAATGTTTATTTACTGTACATTTTTACTAACTCTTTGCATAATGCTTTTGCTACTGTTAGCACATCTGCTTTTCCTATAGGAAATATTTCTACCCACTTTGAAAATGCATCTACTATGACCAGACAATAATGTTATCCTTCTCTCTTATTTAGTTCAATAAAATCAATGCTTAGATGTTGTATACAATTTTTCTTTTATATGAATTAAACTATAGGAAGTATAGTACTTCTATATGAGGCTAGTCATATCCCTCCTGTTGAGCCATAAGTTCACCTATCGCTCAAAATTGCTACCCACTTATACAGATTTTTTGGTACGATTAGTTTATTGTCTGGACATACACAGATGTCTTCTTTATACAACGTGACTCTGTTTTTTTTATTCATTTATCCTTTTCTTTTGGAGTACTTTGTTGTTGCATGTATTTTAGTATATCATTATTCATGTCACTAATTTGTACTTTGAAATTTCTATTTCTTTTTCTGCTGCTTGTTTTGCTGTTTTGTCAGCAAACACATTTCCTGGTGATACTGTGTCTGTTCCTTTGGTGTGTGCTGCACATTTGCATATTGCTATTTTAGCTAGTAGCTGTACTGCTTTTACTAAATTTTTTTTCTAATAGTTCTCCATGTTTTACAGGTTTTCCTGTTGACGTTATCATTCCTATATTCTTCCAGTGTTATGCAAATGTGTGCACTGTTGAAAATGTGTATTGGCTATCTGTGTATATTGTGACCTTTTAGATCTTTCATTACTTTACATCAATCAATCAATCAATGTTTATTTATATAGCCCCAAATCACAAATGTCTCAAAGGACTGCACAAATCATTACGACTACAACATCCTCGGAAGAACCCACAAAAGGGCAAGGAAAACTCACACCCAGTGGGCAGGGAGAATTCACATCCAGTGGGACGCCAGTGACAATGCGGACTATGAGAAACCTTGGAGAGGACCTCAGATGTGGGCAACCCCCCACCCCCCTCTAGGGGACCGAAAGCAATGGATGTCGAGCGGGTCTAACATGATACTGTGAAAGTTCAATCCATAGTGGCTCCAACACAGCCGCGAGAGTTCAGTTCAAGCGGATCCAAGACAGCAGCGAGAGTCCCGTCCACAGGAAACCATCTCAAGCGGATCAGCAGCGTAGAGATGTCCCCAACCGATACAGGCGAGCGGTCCATCCTGGGTCCCGACGAGCGGTCCATCCTGGGTCTCGACTCTGGACAGCCAGTACTTCATCCATGGTCATCGGACCGGACCTCCTCCACAAGGGAGGGGGGGACATAGGAGAAAGAAAAGAAGCGGCAGATCAACTGGTCTAAAAAGGAGGTCTATTTAAAGGCTAGAGTATACAGATGAGTTTTAAGGTGAGACTTAAATGCTTCTACTGAGGTAGCATCTCGAACTGTTACCGGGAGGGCATTCCAGAGTACTGGAGCCCGAACGGAAAACGCTTTATAGCCCGCAGACTTTTTTTGGGCTCTAGGAATCACTAATAAGCCGGAGTCTTTTGAACGCAGATTTCTTGCCGGGACATATGGTACAATACAATCGGCAAGATAGGCTGGAGCTAGACCGTGTAGTATTTTATACGTAAGTAGTAAAACCTTAAAGTCACATCTTAAGTGCACAGGAAGCCAGTGCAGGTGAGCCAGTACAGGCGTAATATGATCAAACTTTCTTGTTCTTGTCAAAAGTCTAGCAGCCGCATTTTGTACCAACTGTAATCTTTTAATGCTAGACATGGGGAGACCCGAAAATAATACGTTACAGTAATCGAGACGAGACGTAACAAACGCATGGATAATGATCTCGGCGTCTTTAGTGGACAAAATGGAGCGAATTTTAGCGATATTACGGAGATAAAAGAAGGCCGTTTTAGTAACGCTTTTAATGTGTGACTCAAAGGAGAGAGTTGGGTCGAAGATAATACCCAGATTTTTTACAGAGTCACCTTGTTTTATTATTTGGTTGTCAAATGTTAAAGTTGTATTATTAAATAGAGGTCGTGTCTAGCAGGACCGATAATCAGCATTTCCGTTTTTTTGGCATTAAGTTGCAAAAAGTTAGCGGACATCCATTGTTTAATTTCATTAAGACACGCCTCCAGCTGACTACAGTCCGGCGTGTTGGTCAGCTTTAGGGTCATGTAGAGTTGGGTGTCATCAGCATAACAGTGAAAGCTAATACCGTATTTGCGTATGACGTCACCCAGCGGCAGCATGTAGATGCTGAAGAGTACAGGGCCAAGGACCGAACCCTGGGGAACTCCACACGTTACCTTAACATAGTCCGAGGTCACACTGTTATGGGAGACGCACTGCATCCTATCAGTAAGATAAGAGTTAAACCATGACAGGGCTGAGTCTGACATACCAATTCGTATTTTGATACGCTCTAATAAAATATTATGATCGACGGTATCGAAAGCAGCGCTAAGATCGAGGAGCAGCAACATAGATGACGCATCAGAGTCCATCGTTAGCAATAGATCATTAGTCAATTTTGCGAGGGCTGTCTCAGTCGAGTGATTTGCCCTGAAACCGGATTGAAAGGTTTCACATAGATTGTTAAACGCTAAGTGTTCATTTAGCTGCTCTGCAACAATTTTTTCGAGGATTTTCGAAATAAAGGGAAGGTGAGACACCGGTCGGTAGTTTACCATGAGGTCAGCATCGAGGTTAGGTCTTTTAAGGAGAGGATGAAAACCGCTTTTTTGAATGCAACGGGACCAGTGCCCGAGGAAAGTGATAAGTTTATAATATTTAGCACTGATGGACCTAATAATACAAAAAGCTCCTTGATAAGTTTCCCAGGAAGTGGGTCAAGTAAACATGTTGTTTGTTTTATTCCATTTACACGTTGTAACAATCCTTCTAATGTTATTTCATCAAAACGAGAGAAACTATTTTGGATATTTGCGGTATCCGCCATATATACAGTCGTATCTGTGTTACTATAACCCCGTTGTAGCTGGGACGCATTGTCTTTAATCTCCTTTCTAATAAGTTCAATTTTCTTATTAAATAACTTCATAAAGTCATCTGCCGAATGGGTGGAGCTACTGGAAGGAGTCCCTTGTTGGGTTAGCGATGCTACTGTACTAAACAAATATTTTGGATCGTTTTTATTAATGCGGATGAGATTTGAGTAATAATTAGTTTTAGCTAAGGTAAGCATGCGTTTATAAGTTATTAAACTATCACTCCATGCTTGATGGTGCACCTCAAGTTTAGTCGTGCACCATTTGCGTTCCAGCTTTCTACATAATAATTTCTGAGCTCTAGTTTCTTCAGTAAACCATGGCGTACGCCTTTTTGGAGCCTTTTTTAACTTCAGCGGTGCTATACTATCAATGGTTTCGCGCAGGGCGTTGTTAAAGTTGTTAGTGAGGTTATCAATAGAGCCCACATACTTTGGGAACGGTGCCATTACCGAGGGCAGTAGGTCCGCAAGAGTCGTCGTCGTGGCAGCATTAATGTTGCGGCTGCTATAGCAGTTATTATTATTATTAGCTTGCCGAACATGAGTCTGAACTTCGAATTTTATAAGGTAATGATCGGACATTACTTTAGTATACGGGAGTATCATAACTTTGGAAACGGTGATACCTCTAGGTCTATCGTATTACCGCTGCGATGCGTCGGTTCATTTATTATTTGTGTAAGACCACAGCTATCAATTATAGTCTGGAGCGCCACGCACGGTGGGTCCAATGGGGTATTCATATGGATATTAAAGTCCCCCATGCTTTTATTAGTGTTACTAATTCTGCATCTTGCATTGAGTAATTTAATGGTCATTTGATAGCTTTCACAATTTTCGTTGCTGTAACAACTGCACATCCTATTATATTTTTATTTCACAAAATGCTGCTTCAGCTTCTGAATTCCACTCTACAGAAATTTTTTACATTTTTTTTCACATTAATTTATTTAATGGAACTACTATGTCAGCATAATTTGGTATCTAACTTCTACATTAATTAGTTAATCCTAAAAAATACTTAATTTGCTTCTTTGTTTGTGGTTTTTGTATTTGTAGTACTTTGTTTTTCTACTTTCCACAATAGTGCATCCATCTTTGTTTAGACAATGTCCTACATACTTTACTTCTGTTTTGCATAATTGGACTTTTATTTTGCTTACTTTGTGTCTTTCACTATGCAGATTATTTAATAACGCTAATGTTATTTTTCTCCTAATTCAAATTGTATACGTATTACTTTATGTAATTTTTTAAGTAACATTTTAAAAACACTTAACTTTCTATACGCCACTTAATCTATACTTTTACACTCAGAATTTACATTCTTCCAATCGTTTATATTTCTTATTCTTATTTGCAATTATTATTCAACAATATTCAAAGCAAATAGTTGTCTATCGCTAACTGATAGTTGTTTTAATTGACATGTCTCACTTATTCTATTTTATGTTAATTTTTTATCTTAGCTCAACACCCAGATGTATGGTGTACTGTAAATGTCTAAGACATAATTTAACCTAAAAATGTTATACTATACTTCAAAGTTAAACTTACTTTAAACTTACATGTAAAACATTCATCTTCACACCTCCCCCAATGCACCACACGCACACGCGCACACACACGCACACAATTGTGTGTGAGTGCGTGCTTGCCCTCCTGAGGGCAAAGGTCAGCAACACTTGAAGAGCGTTTTTTTTTTTCCTCTTCTTTCCTCAGCTAATAAACGTGTATATCACTTTATCAACTGTTATTATAGTTATTAATCTAAGTTTGTACTTGTTCCATTATTTTAAAAATATACATACATATATTTGCATATATAACAGCGCTATTTATATACACAAACATACATGTATATCTTCAGTCTACAATTTCTTCATATCGTATGTCAATACCCCCACATTATCTCTGTCGTACGCATTAGTTTATTCCATTTTGCATTAGTTCTTATTGATTTCTTCTCATTTTTATCTATTTTTACTTTTATCTCACTTTAGCAGTTTGAAATGTTCTCCAATTTTTTATTTTCCATCCATCCATCCATCCATCATCTTCCGCTTATCCGAGGTCGGGTCGCGGGGGCAACAGCCTAAGCAGGGAAACCCAGACTTCCCTCTCCCCAGCGACTTCGTCTAGCTCTTCCCGGGGGATCCCGAGGCGTTCCCAGGCCAGCCGGGAGACATTGTCTTCCC